>NW_028227371.1:7500-29000 GCF_978045245.1 Mus caroli | reverse complement strand
TTCAGTGCAACTCACTCATATACTATGTACTACACTGTGCGTTTCTTACATTCTATGTTTTTCAGTGCAACTCACTCATATACTATGTACTACACTGTGCGTTTCATGTAATCAGGGTTTTTCAGTGCAACTCTCTCATATACTATGTACTACACTGTGCGTTTCTTATATTCTAAGTTTTTCAGTGCAACTCACTCATATACTATGTACTACACTGTGCGTTTCTTGCAATCAGGGTTTTTCAGTGTAACTCACTCATATACTATATACTACACATTGTGTTTCCTTCAATCAGGGTTTTTCAGTGTAACTCACTCATATACTATATACTACACTGTGCGTTTTTTATATTCAAAGTTATTCAATGCAACTCACTCATATACTATGTACTACACTGTGCGTTTCGTGTAATCACGGTTTTTCATTGCAACTCACTCATATATTAAGAACTACACTGTGCGTTTTGTGTAATCAGGGTTTTTCAGTGCAACTCACTCATATACTATGTACTACACTGTGCTTTTCGTGTAATCAGGGTTTTTCAGTGCAACTCACTCATATACTATGTACTACACTGTGTGTTTCTTATATTCTAAGTTTTTGAATGCAACACAATCATATACTATGTACTACACTGTGCGTTTCTTATATTCTAAGTTTTTCAGTGCAACACAATCATATACTATGTACTACACTGTTCGTTTATTATATTCTAAGTTTTTCAGTGCACCTCACTCATATAATATATACTACACTGTGCGTTTCTTATATTCTAAGTTTTAAAGTACAACTCACTCATATACTATGTACTACACTGTGCGTTTCTTATATTCTAAGTTTTTCAGTGCAATTCACTCATATACAATGAACTACACTGTTTCTTATATTCTAAGTTTTAAAGTGCAACTCACTCATATACTATGTACTACACTGTGCGTTTCTTATATTCTAAGTTTTTCAGTGCAACTCACTCATATACTATGTACTACACTGTGCATTTCGTGTAATGCGGGTTTTTTCAGTAAATTCTAAGTTTTTCAGTGCAACTCACTCATATACTATGTACTACACTGTGCTTTTCGTGTAATCCGGGTTTTTCAGTAAATTCTAAGTTTTTCAGTGCAACTCACTCATATACTATGTACTACACTGTGCGTTTCTTATATTCTAATCTTTTCAGTGCAACTTACTCGTATACTATGTACTACACTGTGCGTTTCTTATATTCCAAGTTTTTCAGTGCAACACACTCATATACTATGTACTACACTGTGCGTTTCTTATATTCTATGTTTTCAGTGCAACTCACTCATATACTATGTACTACACTGTGCGTTTCTTATATTCTAAGTTTTTCAGTGCAATTCACTCATATACAATGAACTACACTGTTTCTTATATTCTAAGTTTTAAAGTGCAACTCACTCATATACTATGTACTACACTGTGCGTTTCTTATATTCTAAGTTTTTCAGTGCAACTCACTCATATACTATGTACTACACTGTGCATTTCGTGTAATGCGGGTTTTTTTAGTAAATTCTAAGTTTTTCAGTGCAACTCACTCATATACTATGTACTACACTGTGCGTTTCTTATATTCTAATTTTTTCAGTGCAACTTACTCGTATACTATGTACTACACTGTGCGTTTCTTACATTCTAAGTTTTTCATGCAACTCACTCATATACTATGTACTACACTGTGCGTTTCTTATATTCTAAGTTATTCAATGCAACTCACTCATATACTATGTACTACACTGTGCGTTTCTTACATTCTATGTTTTTCAGTGCAACTCACTCATATACTATGTACTACACTGTGCGTTTCATGTAATCAGGGTTTTTCAGTGCAACTCTCTCATATACTATGTACTACACTGTGCGTTTCTTATATTCTAAGTTTTTCAGTGCAACTCACTCATATACTATGTACTACACTGTGCGTTTCTTGCAATCAGGGTTTTTCAGTGTAACTCACTCATATACTATATACTACACATTGTGTTTCCTTCAATCAGGGTTTTTCAGTGTAACTCACTCATATACTATATACTACACTGTGCGTTTTTTATATTCAAAGTTATTCAATGCAACTCACTCATATACTATGTACTACACTGTGCGTTTCGTGTAATCACGGTTTTTCATTGCAACTCACTCATATATTAAGAACTACACTGTGCGTTTTGTGTAATCAGGGTTTTTCAGTGCAACTCACTCATATACTATGTACTACACTGTGCTTTTCGTGTAATCAGGGTTTTTCAGTGCAACTCACTCATATACTATGTACTACACTGTGTGTTTCTTATATTCTAAGTTTTTGAATGCAACACAATCATATACTATGTACTACACTGTGCGTTTCTTATATTCTAAGTTTTTCAGTGCAACACAATCATATACTATGTACTACACTGTTCGTTTATTATATTCTAAGTTTTTCAGTGCACCTCACTCATATAATATATACTACACTGTGCGTTTCTTATATTCTAAGTTTTAAAGTACAACTCACTCATATACTATGTACTACACTGTGCGTTTCTTATATTCTAAGTTTTTCAGTGCAATTCACTCATATACAATGAACTACACTGTTTCTTATATTCTAAGTTTTAAAGTGCAACTCACTCATATACTATGTACTACACTGTGCGTTTCTTATATTCTAAGTTTTTCAGTGCAACTCACTCATATACTATGTACTACACTGTGCATTTCGTGTAATGCGGGTTTTTTCAGTAAATTCTAAGTTTTTCAGTGCAACTCACTCATATACTATGTACTACACTGTGCTTTTCGTGTAATCCGGGTTTTTCAGTAAATTCTAAGTTTTTCAGTGCAACTCACTCATATACTATGTACTACACTGTGCGTTTCTTATATTCTATGTTTTCAGTGCAACTCACTCATATACTATGTACTACACTGTGCGTTTCTTATATTCTAAGTTTTTCAGTGCAATTCACTCATATACAATGAACTACACTGTTTCTTATATTCTAAGTTTTAAAGTGCAACTCACTCATATACTATGTACTACACTGTGCGTTTCTTATATTCTAAGTTTTTCAGTGCAACTCACTCATATACTATGTACTACACTGTGCATTTCGTGTAATGCGGGTTTTTTTAGTAAATTCTAAGTTTTTCAGTGCAACTCACTCATATACTATGTACTACACTGTGCTTTTCGTGTAATCCGGGTTTTTCAGTAAATTCTAAGTTTTTCAGTGCAACTCACTCATATACTATGTACTACACTGTGCGTTTCTTATATTCTAATTTTTTCAGTGCAACTTACTCGTATACTATGTACTACACTGTGCGTTTCTTACATTCTAAGTTTTTCATGCAACTCACTCATATACTATGTACTACACTGTGCGTTTCTTATATTCTAAGTTATTCAATGCAACTCACTCATATACTATGTACTACACTGTGCGTTTCTTACATTCTATGTTTTTCAGTGCAACTCACTCATATACTATGTACTACACTGTGCGTTTCATGTAATCAGGGTTTTTCAGTGCAACTCTCTCATATACTATGTACTACACTGTGCGTTTCTTATATTCTAAGTTTTTCAGTGCAACTCACTCATATACTATGTACTACACTGTGCGTTTCTTGCAATCAGGGTTTTTCAGTGTAACTCACTCATATACTATATACTACACATTGTGTTTCCTTCAATCAGGGTTTTTCAGTGTAACTCACTCATATACTATATACTACACTGTGCGTTTTTTATATTCAAAGTTATTCAATGCAACTCACTCATATACTATGTACTACACTGTGCGTTTCGTGTAATCACGGTTTTTCATTGCAACTCACTCATATATTAAGAACTACACTGTGCGTTTTGTGTAATCAGGGTTTTTCAGTGCAACTCACTCATATACTATGTACTACACTGTGCTTTTCGTGTAATCAGGGTTTTTCAGTGCAACTCACTCATATACTATGTACTACACTGTGTGTTTCTTATATTCTAAGTTTTTGAATGCAACACAATCATATACTATGTACTACACTGTGCGTTTCTTATATTCTAAGTTTTTCAGTGCAACACAATCATATACTATGTACTACACTGTTCGTTTATTATATTCTAAGTTTTTCAGTGCACCTCACTCATATAATATATACTACACTGTGCGTTTCTTATATTCTAAGTTTTAAAGTACAACTCACTCATATACTATGTACTACACTGTGCGTTTCTTATATTCTAAGTTTTTCAGTGCAATTCACTCATATACAATGAACTACACTGTTTCTTATATTCTAAGTTTTAAAGTGCAACTCACTCATATACTATGTACTACACTGTGCGTTTCTTATATTCTAAGTTTTTCAGTGCAACTCACTCATATACTATGTACTACACTGTGCATTTCGTGTAATGCGGGTTTTTTCAGTAAATTCTAAGTTTTTCAGTGCAACTCACTCATATACTATGTACTACACTGTGCTTTTCGTGTAATCCGGGTTTTTCAGTAAATTCTAAGTTTTTCAGTGCAACTCACTCATATACTATGTACTACACTGTGCGTTTCTTATATTCTAATCTTTTCAGTGCAACTTACTCGTATACTATGTACTACACTGTGCGTTTCTTATATTCCAAGTTTTTCAGTGCAACACACTCATATACTATGTACTACACTGTGCGTTTCTTATATTCTATGTTTTCAGTGCAACTCACTCATATACTATGTACTACACTGTGCGTTTCTTATATTCTAAGTTTTTCAGTGCAATTCACTCATATACAATGAACTACACTGTTTCTTATATTCTAAGTTTTAAAGTGCAACTCACTCATATACTATGTACTACACTGTGCGTTTCTTATATTCTAAGTTTTTCAGTGCAACTCACTCATATACTATGTACTACACTGTGCATTTCGTGTAATGCGGGTTTTTTTAGTAAATTCTAAGTTTTTCAGTGCAACTCACTCATATACTATGTACTACACTGTGCTTTTCGTGTAATCCGGGTTTTTCAGTAAATTCTAAGTTTTTCAGTGCAACTCACTCATATACTATGTACTACACTGTGCGTTTCTTATATTCTAATTTTTTCAGTGCAACTTACTCGTATACTATGTACTACACTGTGCGTTTCTTACATTCTAAGTTTTTCATGCAACTCACTCATATACTATGTACTACACTGTGCGTTTCTTATATTCTAAGTTATTCAATGCAACTCACTCATATACTATGTACTACACTGTGCATTTCTTATATTCTAAGGTTTTCAGTGCAACTCACTCATATACCTTGTACTACACTGTGCGTTTCTTATATTCTAAGTTTTTCAGTGCAACTCACTCATATACTATGTACTACAGTGTGCATTTCTTGTGATCAGGGTTTTTCAGTGCAACTCACTCATATACTATGTACTACACTGTGCGTTTCGTGTAATCAGGGTTTTTCAGTGCAACTCACTCATATACTATGTACTACACTGTGCGTTTCATGTAATCAGGGTTTTTCAGTGCAACTCTCTCATATACTATGTACTACACTGTGCGTTTCTTATATTCTAAGTTTTTCAGTGCAACTCACTCATATACTATGTACTACACTGTGCGTTTCTTGCAATCAGGGTTTTTCAGTGTAACTCACTCATATACTATATACTACACATTGTGTTTCCTTCAATCAGGGTTTTTCAGTGTAACTCACTCATATACTATATACTACACTGTGCTTTTTTTATATTCTAAGTTATTCAATGCAACTCACTCATATACTATGTACTACACTGTGCGTTTCGTGTAATCACGGTTTTTCATTGCAACTCACTCATATATTAAGAACTACACTGTGCGTTTTGTGTAATCAGGGTTTTTCAGTGCAACTCACTCATATACTATGTACTACACTGTGCTTTTCGTGTAATCAGGGTTTTTCAGTGCAACTCACTCATATACTATGTACTACACTGTGTGTTTCTTATATTCTAAGTTTTTAAATGCAACACAATCATATACTATGTACTACACTGTGCGTTTCTTATATTCTAAGTTTTTCAGTGCAACACAATCATATACTATGTACTACACTGTTCGTTTATTATATTCTAAGTTTTTCAGTGCACCTCACTCATATAATATATACTACACTGTGCGTTTCTTATATTCTAAGTTTTAAAGTACAACTCACTCATATACTATGTACTACACTGTGCGTTTCTTATATTCTAAGTTTTTCAGTGCAATTCACTCATATACAATGAACTACACTGTTTCTTATATTCTAAGTTTTAAAGTGCAACTCACTCATATACTATGTACTACACTGTGCGTTTCTTATATTCTAAGTTTTTCAGTGCAACTCACTCATATACTATGTACTACACTGTGCATTTCGTGTAATGCGGGTTTTTTCAGTAAATTCTAAGTTTTTCAGTGCAACTCACTCATATACTATGTACTACACTGTGCTTTTCGTGTAATCCGGGTTTTTCAGTAAATTCTAAGTTTTTCAGTGCAACTCACTCATATACTATGTATTACACTGTGCGTTTCTTATATTCTAATTTTTTCAGTGCAACTTACTCGTATACTATGTACTACACTGTGCGTTTCTTATATTCCAAGTTTTTCAGTGCAACACACTCATATACTATGTACTACACTGTGCGTTTCTTATATTCTATGTTTTCAGTGCAACTCACTCATATACTATGTACTACACTGTGCGGTTCTTACATTCTAAGCTTTTCAGTGAAACTCACTCAATTACTATGTACTACACTGTGCGTTTCTTATATTCTAAGATTTTTAGTGCAACTCACTCATACTACACTGTGCGTTTCGAGTAATCACGGTTTTTCAGTGCAACTCACTCATATATTATGAACAACACTCTGTGTTTCCTTTAGTCATGGTTTTTCAGTGCCACTCACTCATATACTATGTATTACACAGTGCGTTTCGTGTAATCAGTGTTTTTCAGTGCAACTCACTCATATACTATGTACTACACTGTGCGTTTCTTACATTCTATGTTTTTCAGTGCAACTCACTCATATACTATGTACTACACTGTGCGTTTCATGTAATCAGGGTTTTTCAGTGCAACTCTCTCATATACTATGTACTACACTGTGCGTTTCTTATATTCTAAGTTTTTCAGTGCAACTCACTCATATACTATGTACTACACTGTGCGTTTCTTGCAATCAGGGTTTTTCAGTGTAACTCACTCATATACTATATACTACACATTGTGTTTCCTTCAATCAGGGTTTTTCAGTGTAACTCACTCATATACTATATACTACACTGTGCGTTTTTTATATTCTAAGTTATTCAATGCAACTCACTCATATACTATGTACTACACTGTGCGTTTCGTGTAATCACGGTTTTTCATTGCAACTCACTCATATATTAAGAACTACACTGTGCGTTTTGTGTAATCAGGGTTTTTCAGTGCAACTCACTCATATACTATGTACTACACTGTGCTTTTCGTGTAATCAGGGTTTTTCAGTGCAACTCACTCATATACTATGTACTACACTGTGTGTTTCTTATATTCTAAGTTTTTAAATGCAACACAATCATATACTATGTACTACACTGTGCGTTTCTTATATTCTAAGTTTTTCAGTGCAACACAATCATATACTATGTACTACACTGTTCGTTTATTATATTCTAAGTTTTTCAGTGCACCTCACTCATATAATATATACTACACTGTGCGTTTCTTATATTCTAAGTTTTAAAGTACAACTCACTAATATACTATGTACTACACTGTGCGTTTCTTATATTCTAAGTTTTTCAGTGCAATTCACTCATATACAATGAACTACACTGTTTCTTATATTCTAAGTTTTAAAGTGCAACTCACTCATATACTATGTACTACACTGTGCGTTTCTTATATTCTAAGTTTTTCAGTGCAACTCACTCATATACTATGTACTACACTGTGCATTTCGTGTAATGCGGGTTTTTTCAGTAAATTCTAAGTTTTTCAGTGCAACTCACTCATATACTATGTACTACACTGTGCTTTTCGTGTAATCCGGGTTTTTCAGTAAATTCTAAGTTTTTCAGTGCAACTCACTCATATACTATGTACTACACTGTGCGTTTCTTATATTCTAATCTTTTCAGTGCAACTTACTCGTATACTATGTACTACACTGTGCGTTTCTTATATTCCAAGTTTTTCAGTGCAACACACTCATATACTATGTACTACACTGTGCGTTTCTTATATTCTATGTTTTCAGTGCAACTCACTCATATACTATGTACTACACTGTGCGTTTCTTATATTCTAAGTTTTTCAGTGCAATTCACTCATATACAATGAACTACACTGTTTCTTATATTCTAAGTTTTAAAGTGCAACTCACTCATATACTATGTACTACACTGTGCGTTTCTTATATTCTAAGTTTTTCAGTGCAACTCACTCATATACTATGTACTACACTGTGCATTTCGTGTAATGCGGGTTTTTTTAGTAAATTCTAAGTTTTTCAGTGCAACTCACTCATATACTATGTACTACACTGTGCTTTTCGTGTAATCCGGGTTTTTCAGTAAATTCTAAGTTTTTCAGTGCAACTCACTCATATACTATGTACTACACTGTGCGTTTCTTATATTCTAATTTTTTCAGTGCAACTTACTCGTATACTATGTACTACACTGTGCGTTTCTTACATTCTAAGTTTTTCATGCAACTCACTCATATACTATGTACTACACTGTGCGTTTCTTATATTCTAAGTTATTCAATGCAACTCACTCATATACTATGTACTACACTGTGCGTTTCTTACATTCTATGTTTTTCAGTGCAACTCACTCATATACTATGTACTACACTGTGCGTTTCATGTAATCAGGGTTTTTCAGTGCAACTCTCTCATATACTATGTACTACACTGTGCGTTTCTTATATTCTAAGTTTTTCAGTGCAACTCACTCATATACTATGTACTACACTGTGCGTTTCTTGCAATCAGGGTTTTTCAGTGTAACTCACTCATATACTATATACTACACATTGTGTTTCCTTCAATCAGGGTTTTTCAGTGTAACTCACTCATATACTATATACTACACTGTGCGTTTTTTATATTCAAAGTTATTCAATGCAACTCACTCATATACTATGTACTACACTGTGCGTTTCGTGTAATCACGGTTTTTCATTGCAACTCACTCATATATTAAGAACTACACTGTGCGTTTTGTGTAATCAGGGTTTTTCAGTGCAACTCACTCATATACTATGTACTACACTGTGCTTTTCGTGTAATCAGGGTTTTTCAGTGCAACTCACTCATATACTATGTACTACACTGTGTGTTTCTTATATTCTAAGTTTTTGAATGCAACACAATCATATACTATGTACTACACTGTGCGTTTCTTATATTCTAAGTTTTTCAGTGCAACACAATCATATACTATGTACTACACTGTTCGTTTATTATATTCTAAGTTTTTCAGTGCACCTCACTCATATAATATATACTACACTGTGCGTTTCTTATATTCTAAGTTTTAAAGTACAACTCACTCATATACTATGTACTACACTGTGCGTTTCTTATATTCTAAGTTTTTCAGTGCAATTCACTCATATACAATGAACTACACTGTTTCTTATATTCTAAGTTTTAAAGTGCAACTCACTCATATACTATGTACTACACTGTGCGTTTCTTATATTCTAAGTTTTTCAGTGCAACTCACTCATATACTATGTACTACACTGTGCATTTCGTGTAATGCGGGTTTTTTCAGTAAATTCTAAGTTTTTCAGTGCAACTCACTCATATACTATGTACTACACTGTGCTTTTCGTGTAATCCGGGTTTTTCAGTAAATTCTAAGTTTTTCAGTGCAACTCACTCATATACTATGTACTACACTGTGCGTTTCTTATATTCTAATCTTTTCAGTGCAACTTACTCGTATACTATGTACTACACTGTGCGTTTCTTATATTCCAAGTTTTTCAGTGCAACACACTCATATACTATGTACTACACTGTGCGTTTCTTATATTCTATGTTTTCAGTGCAACTCACTCATATACTATGTACTACACTGTGCGTTTCTTATATTCTAAGTTTTTCAGTGCAATTCACTCATATACAATGAACTACACTGTTTCTTATATTCTAAGTTTTAAAGTGCAACTCACTCATATACTATGTACTACACTGTGCGTTTCTTATATTCTAAGTTTTTCAGTGCAACTCACTCATATACTATGTACTACACTGTGCATTTCGTGTAATGCGGGTTTTTTTAGTAAATTCTAAGTTTTTCAGTGCAACTCACTCATATACTATGTACTACACTGTGCTTTTCGTGTAATCCGGGTTTTTCAGTAAATTCTAAGTTTTTCAGTGCAACTCACTCATATACTATGTACTACACTGTGCGTTTCTTATATTCTAATTTTTTCAGTGCAACTTACTCGTATACTATGTACTACACTGTGCGTTTCTTACATTCTAAGTTTTTCATGCAACTCACTCATATACTATGTACTACACTGTGCGTTTCTTATATTCTAAGTTATTCAATGCAACTCACTCATATACTATGTACTACACTGTGCATTTCTTATATTCTAAGGTTTTCAGTGCAACTCACTCATATACCTTGTACTACACTGTGCGTTTCTTATATTCTAAGTTTTTCAGTGCAACTCACTCATATACTATGTACTACAGTGTGCATTTCTTGTGATCAGGGTTTTTCAGTGCAACTCACTCATATACTATGTACTACACTGTGCGTTTCGTGTAATCAGGGTTTTTCAGTGCAACTCACTCATATACTATGTACTACACTGTGCGGTTCTTACATTCTAAGCTTTTCAGTGAAACTCACTCAATTACTATGTACTACACTGTGCGTTTCTTATATTCTAAGATTTTTAGTGCAACTCACTCATACTACACTGTGCGTTTCGAGTAATCACGGTTTTTCAGTGCAACTCACTCATATATTATGAACAACACTCTGTGTTTCCTTTAGTCATGGTTTTTCAGTGCCACTCACTCATATACTATGTATTACACAGTGCGTTTCGTGTAATCAGTGTTTTTCAGTGCAACTCACTCATATACTATGTACTACACTGTGCGTTTCTTACATTCTATGTTTTTCAGTGCAACTCACTCATATACTATGTACTACACTGTGCGTTTCATGTAATCAGGGTTTTTCAGTGCAACTCTCTCATATACTATGTACTACACTGTGCGTTTCTTATATTCTAAGTTTTTCAGTGCAACTCACTCATATACTATGTACTACACTGTGCGTTTCTTGCAATCAGGGTTTTTCAGTGTAACTCACTCATATACTATATACTACACATTGTGTTTCCTTCAATCAGGGTTTTTCAGTGTAACTCACTCATATACTATATACTACACTGTGCTTTTTTTATATTCTAAGTTATTCAATGCAACTCACTCATATACTATGTACTACACTGTGCGTTTCGTGTAATCACGGTTTTTCATTGCAACTCACTCATATATTAAGAACTACACTGTGCGTTTTGTGTAATCAGGGTTTTTCAGTGCAACTCACTCATATACTATGTACTACACTGTGCTTTTCGTGTAATCAGGGTTTTTCAGTGCAACTCACTCATATACTATGTACTACACTGTGTGTTTCTTATATTCTAAGTTTTTAAATGCAACACAATCATATACTATGTACTACACTGTGCGTTTCTTATATTCTAAGTTTTTCAGTGCAACACAATCATATACTATGTACTACACTGTTCGTTTATTATATTCTAAGTTTTTCAGTGCACCTCACTCATATAATATATACTACACTGTGCGTTTCTTATATTCTAAGTTTTAAAGTACAACTCACTCATATACTATGTACTACACTGTGCGTTTCTTATATTCTAAGTTTTTCAGTGCAATTCACTCATATACAATGAACTACACTGTTTCTTATATTCTAAGTTTTAAAGTGCAACTCACTCATATACTATGTACTACACTGTGCGTTTCTTATATTCTAAGTTTTTCAGTGCAACTCACTCATATACTATGTACTACACTGTGCATTTCGTGTAATGCGGGTTTTTTCAGTAAATTCTAAGTTTTTCAGTGCAACTCACTCATATACTATGTACTACACTGTGCTTTTCGTGTAATCCGGGTTTTTCAGTAAATTCTAAGTTTTTCAGTGCAACTCACTCATATACTATGTATTACACTGTGCGTTTCTTATATTCTAATTTTTTCAGTGCAACTTACTCGTATACTATGTACTACACTGTGCGTTTCTTATATTCCAAGTTTTTCAGTGCAACACACTCATATACTATGTACTACACTGTGCGTTTCTTATATTCTATGTTTTCAGTGCAACTCACTCATATACTATGTACTACACTGTGCGGTTCTTACATTCTAAGCTTTTCAGTGAAACTCACTCAATTACTATGTACTACACTGTGCGTTTCTTATATTCTAAGATTTTTAGTGCAACTCACTCATACTACACTGTGCGTTTCGAGTAATCACGGTTTTTCAGTGCAACTCACTCATATATTATGAACAACACTCTGTGTTTCCTTTAGTCATGGTTTTTCAGTGCCACTCACTCATATACTATGTATTACACAGTGCGTTTCGTGTAATCAGTGTTTTTCAGTGCAACTCACTCATATACTATGTACTACACTGTGCGTTTCTTACATTCTATGTTTTTCAGTGCAACTCACTCATATACTATGTACTACACTGTGCGTTTCATGTAATCAGGGTTTTTCAGTGCAACTCTCTCATATACTATGTACTACACTGTGCGTTTCTTATATTCTAAGTTTTTCAGTGCAACTCACTCATATACTATGTACTACACTGTGCGTTTCTTGCAATCAGGGTTTTTCAGTGTAACTCACTCATATACTATATACTACACATTGTGTTTCCTTCAATCAGGGTTTTTCAGTGTAACTCACTCATATACTATATACTACACTGTGCGTTTTTTATATTCTAAGTTATTCAATGCAACTCACTCATATACTATGTACTACACTGTGCGTTTCGTGTAATCACGGTTTTTCATTGCAACTCACTCATATATTAAGAACTACACTGTGCGTTTTGTGTAATCAGGGTTTTTCAGTGCAACTCACTCATATACTATGTACTACACTGTGCTTTTCGTGTAATCAGGGTTTTTCAGTGCAACTCACTCATATACTATGTACTACACTGTGTGTTTCTTATATTCTAAGTTTTTAAATGCAACACAATCATATACTATGTACTACACTGTGCGTTTCTTATATTCTAAGTTTTTCAGTGCAACACAATCATATACTATGTACTACACTGTTCGTTTATTATATTCTAAGTTTTTCAGTGCACCTCACTCATATAATATATACTACACTGTGCGTTTCTTATATTCTAAGTTTTAAAGTACAACTCACTAATATACTATGTACTACACTGTGCGTTTCTTATATTCTAAGTTTTTCAGTGCAATTCACTCATATACAATGAACTACACTGTTTCTTATATTCTAAGTTTTAAAGTGCAACTCACTCATATACTATGTACTACACTGTGCGTTTCTTATATTCTAAGTTTTTCAGTGCAACTCACTCATATACTATGTACTACACTGTGCATTTCGTGTAATGCGGGTTTTTTCAGTAAATTCTAAGTTTTTCAGTGCAACTCACTCATATACTATGTACTACACTGTGCTTTTCGTGTAATCCGGGTTTTTCAGTAAATTCTAAGTTTTTCAGTGCAACTCACTCATATACTATGTACTACACTGTGCGTTTCTTATATTCTAATTTTTTCAGTGCAACTTACTCGTATACTATGTACTACACTGTGCGTTTCTTATATTCCAAGTTTTTCAGTGCAACACACTCATATACTATGTACTACACTGTGCGTTTCTTATATTCTATGTTTTCAGTGCAACTCACTCATATACTATGTACTACACTGTGCGTTTCTTATATTCTAAGTTTTTCAGTGCAACTCACTCATATACTATGTACTACAGTGTGCATTTCTTGTGATCAGGGTTTTTCAGTGCAACTCACTCATATACTATGTACTACAGTGTGCATTTCTTGTGATCAGGGTTTTTCAGTGCAACTCACTCATATACTATGTACTACACTGTGCGTTTCGTGTAATCAGGGTTTTTCAGTGCAACTCACTCATATACTATGTACTACACTGTGCGGTTCTTACATTCTAAGTTTTTCAGTGAAACTCACTCAATTACTATGTACTACACTGTGCGTTTCTTATATTCTAAGATTTTTAGTGCAACTCACTCATACTACACTGTGCGTTTCGAGTAATCACGGTTTTTCAGTGTAACTCACTCATATATTATGTACAACACTCTGTGTTTCCTGTAGTCATGGATTTTCAGTGCCACTCACTCATATACTATGTATTACACAGTGCGTTTCGTGTAATCAGTGTTTTTCAGTGCAACTCACTCATATACTATGTACTACACTGTGCGTTTCTTACATTCTAAGTTTTTTAGTGCAACTCACTCATATACTATGTACTACACTGTGCCTTTCTTATTCTACGTTTTTCAATGCAACTCACTCATATACTATGTACTACACTATGTGTTTCTTGTAATCAGGGTTTTTCAGTGCAACTCACTCATATACTATGTACTACACTGTGCGTTTCTTACATTCTATGTTTTTCAGTGCAACTCACTCATATACTATGTACTACACTGTGCGTTTCATGTAATCAGGGTTTTTCAGTGCAACTCTCTCATATACTATGTACTACACTGTGCGTTTCTTATATTCTAAGTTTTTCAGTGCAACTCACTCATATACTATGTACTACACTGTGCGTTTCTTGCAATCAGGGTTTTTCAGTGTAACTCACTCATATACTATATACTACACATTGTGTTTCCTTCAATCAGGGTTTTTCAGTGTAACTCACTCATATACTATATACTACACTGTGCGTTTTTTATATTCTAAGTTATTCAATGCAACTCACTCATATACTATGTACTACACTGTGCGTTTCGTGTAATCACGGTTTTTCATTGCAACTCACTCATATATTAAGAACTACACTGTGCGTTTTGTGTAATCAGGGTTTTTCAGTGCAACTCACTCATATACTATGTACTACACTGTGCTTTTCGTGTAATCAGGGTTTTTCAGTGCAACTCACTCATATACTATGTACTACACTGTGTGTTTCTTATATTCTAAGTTTTTAAATGCAACACAATCATATACTATGTACTACACTGTGCGTTTCTTATATTCTAAGTTTTTCAGTGCAACACAATCATATACTATGTACTACACTGTTCGTTTATTATATTCTAAGTTTTTCAGTGCACCTCACTCATATAATATATACTACACTGTGCGTTTCTTATATTCTAAGTTTTAAAGTACAACTCACTAATATACTATGTACTACACTGTGCGTTTCTTATATTCTAAGTTTTTCAGTGCAATTCACTCATATACAATGAACTACACTGTTTCTTATATTCTAAGTTTTAAAGTGCAACTCACTCATATACTATGTACTACACTGTGCGTTTCTTATATTCTAAGTTTTTCAGTGCAACTCACTCATATACTATGTACTACACTGTGCATTTCGTGTAATGCGGGTTTTTTCAGTAAATTCTAAGTTTTTCAGTGCAACTCACTCATATACTATGTACTACACTGTGCTTTTCGTGTAATCCGGGTTTTTCAGTAAATTCTAAGTTTTTCAGTGCAACTCACTCATATACTATGTACTACACTGTGCGTTTCTTATATTCTAATTTTTTCAGTGCAACTTACTCGTATACTATGTACTACACTGTGCGTTTCTTATATTCCAAGTTTTTCAGTGCAACACACTCATATACTATGTACTACACTGTGCGTTTCTTATATTCTATGTTTTCAGTGCAACTCACTCATATACTATGTACTACACTGTGCGTTTCTTATATTCTAAGTTTTTCAGTGCAACTCACTCATATACTATGTACTACAGTGTGCATTTCTTGTGATCAGGGTTTTTCAGTGCAACTCACTCATATACTATGTACTACAGTGTGCATTTCTTGTGATCAGGGTTTTTCAGTGCAACTCACTCATATACTATGTACTACACTGTGCGTTTCGTGTAATCAGGGTTTTTCAGTGCAACTCACTCATATACTATGTACTACACTGTGCGGTTCTTACATTCTAAGTTTTTCAGTGAAACTCACTCAATTACTATGTACTACACTGTGCGTTTCTTATATTCTAAGATTTTTAGTGCAACTCACTCATACTACACTGTGCGTTTCGAGTAATCACGGTTTTTCAGTGTAACTCACTCATATATTATGTACAACACTCTGTGTTTCCTGTAGTCATGGATTTTCAGTGCCACTCACTCATATACTATGTATTACACAGTGCGTTTCGTGTAATCAGTGTTTTTCAGTGCAACTCACTCATATACTATGTACTACACTGTGCGTTTCTTACATTCTAAGTTTTTTAGTGCAACTCACTCATATACTATGTACTACACTGTGCCTTTCTTATTCTACGTTTTTCAATGCAACTCACTCATATACTATGTACTACACTATGTGTTTCTTGTAATCAGGGTTTTTCAGTGCAACTCACTCATATACTATGTAGTACACTGTGCGTTTCTTATATTCTAAGTTTTTCAGTGCAATCACTCATATAAAATGTGCTAAACTGTGTGTTTTTTAAATTCTAAGTTTTTCAGTGCAACTCACTCATATACTATGTACTACACTGTGCGTTTCTTGCAATCAGGGTTTTTCAGTGTAACTCACTCATATACTATGTACTACACTGTGCGTTTCTTATATTCTAAGTTATTCAATGCAACTCACTCATATACTATGTACTACACTGTGCGTTTCTTATATTCTAGGTTTTTCATAGCAACTCACTCATATCCTATGTACTACAATGTGTGTTTCTTATATTTCAGGATTTTCAGTGCAACTCATTCATACTGTATTCTACAATGTGCGTTTCTCATTTTCTAGGTTTTACAGTACAACTCACTCATATACTATGCACTACTTGTGCGTTTCATATTTTCTAGATTTTTCAGTGCAAATCACTCATATACTGTTGACTACAATGTGCCTTTTTATGTTCTAGGTTTTACCTTGCAACTCACTCCTATACTATGTACTACAATGTGAATTTCATATTTTCTAGGTTTTTCAGTGCAACTCACCCATATACTGTATTCTAATATGTGCGTTTCTTATTTTCTAGGTTTTTCAGTGCAACTTACTCATATTCTATGTACTACACTGTGCGTTTCTTATATTTCAGGATTTTCAATGCGTCTCACTCATACTGTAGTCTACAATGTGCGTTTCTTGTTTTCTAGGTTTTACAGTGCAACTCACACATACTATGTACTACACTGTGCTTTACATATTTTTTAGTTTTCTCAGTGAAACTCACTCATATACTGTATTCCAATATGTGCGTTTCTTATTTTCTAGGTTTCTCAGTGCAACTCACTCATATACTGTATTCTACAATACGCGTTTCTTATTTTCTAGGTTTTTCACTGCAACTCACTCATATACTATGTACTACACTGTGCGTTTCTTATATTTCAGGATTTTCAATGCAACTCACTCATACTGTATTCTACAATGTGCGTTTCTTATTTTCTAGTTTTTACAGTGCAACTCACTCATATACTATGTACTACACTGTGCTTTACTTATTTCCTAGTTTTTTCAGTGCAACTCACTCATATACTGTATTCTTCAATGTGTGTTTCTTATTTTCTATGTTTTTCAGGTCAACTAACTCATATACTGTAATCTACAATGTGCGTTTCTTATTTTCTAGGTTTTTCTCTGCAACTCACTCATATACTATGTTGTACAATGTGTGTTTCTTGTATTTCAGGATTTTCATTGCAACTCACTCAACTGTATTCTATAATGTGCGTTTCTTATTTTCTAAGTTTTACAGTGCAACTCACTCATATACTATGTACTACACTGTTTTTTATTTATATTCTAGTTTTTTTCAGTGCGAAACACTCATATACTGTATTCTACAATCTTTGTTTCTTATTTTCTATGTTTTCAGCGCACCTCACTCATATAATGTATTCTACAAATTGCGTTTCTTCTTTTCTAGGTTTTTCAGTGCAACTCACTCATGTACGATGTACTACATTGTGCGTTTCTTTTATTCTAACTTTTTCATTGCAACTGACTCATATACTGTATTCTACAAAATGTGCGTTTCTTCATTTCTAGGTTTTTCATAGCAACTCACTCATATACTATGTACTACAATGTGCGTTTCTTATATATCAGGATTTTCAGTGCAAATCACTCATACTGTATTCTACAATGTGTGTTTCTTATTTTCTAGGTTTTACAGTGCAACTCACTCATATACTATGTACTACACTGTCCTTTATTATTTTCTAGTTTTTTCAGTTCAACTCACTCATATACTGTATTCTACAATCTGCGTTTCTTTTTTTCTATATTTTCAGTGCAAATCACTCTTGTACTGTATTCTACAATTGGGCTTTTCTTATTTTCTAAGTTTTACATTGCAACTCACTCAAATACTGTATTCTACAATGTGCGTTTCTTATTTTCTAGGTTTTTCTGTGCAACTCACACATATAATATGTACTAAACTGTGCGTTTCATATTTTCTAGTTTTTTCAGTGTAATTCACTCATATACTGTAGTCTACAATGTGCCTTTCTTTTTTTCTAGGTTTTACAGGGCAACTCAATCATATACTATGAACTACAATGTGCGTTTCTTATGTTCTAGGTTTTTCAGTGCAACTCACTCATATACTGTATTCTACAATGTGCGTTTCTCATATTCTAGGTTTTTCAGTCCTACTCACTCATATCATATGTACTACACTATTCATTTCTTCTTTTCTAGGTCTTTCATTGCAACTCACTCATATACTGTATTCTACAATGTGCGTTTCTTATTTTCTAGGTTTAACAGTTCAACTCACTCGTATACTATGTACTACACTGTGCTTTACTTATTTCCTAGTTTTTTCAGTGTAACTCACTCATATACTGTATTCTACAAAGTGCATTTCTTCTTTTCTAGGTTTTTTAGTGCAACTCACTCATATACTGTATTCTACAATGTATGTGCTTTACTTATTTTCTAGGTTTTTCAGTGCAACTCACTCATATCACGTGTACTGCACTACGTTTATTATATGTCAGGATTTTCAGTGCAACTCACGCATATACTGTATTCTACAATATGCGTTTCCTATTTTCTAGGTTTTACAGTGCAATTCACTCATATACTATGTACTACACTGTGCTTTATTATTTTCTAGTTTTTTCAGTGAAACTCACTCATATACTGTATTCTACAATGTGCGTTTCTTATTTTCTAGGTTTTACAGTGCAACTCACTCATATACTATGTACTACACTGTGCTTTACTTATTTCCTAGTTTTTTCAGTGCAACTCACTCATATACTGTATTCTTCAATGTGTGTTTCTTATTTTCTATGTTTTTCAGGTCAACTAACTCATATACTGTAATCTACAATGTGCGTTTCTTATTTTCTACATTTTTCTCTGCAACTCAGTCATATACTATGTTCTACAATGTGCATTTCTTGTATTTCAGGATTTTCATTGCAACTCACTCATACTGTATTCTATAATATGCGTTTCTTATTTTCTAAGTTTCACAGTGCAACTCACTCATATACTATGTACTACACTGTCCTTTATTTATTTTCTAGTTTTTTTCAGTGCAAAACATTCATATACTGTATTCTACAATCTGTGTTTCTTATTTTCTACGTTTTCAGCGAAACTCACTCATATACTGTATTCTACAAATTGCGTTTCTCCTTTTCTAGGTTTTTTAGTGCAACTCACTCATATACTGTATTCTACAATGTGCTTTACTTATTTTGTAGGTTTTTCAGTGCAACTCACTCATATCACGTGTACTACACTACGTTTATTATATTTCAGGATTTTCAGTGCAACTCACGCATATACTGTATTCTACAATATGCGTTTCTTATTTTCTAGGTTTTACAGTGCAATTCACTCATATACTGTATTCTACAATGTGCGTTTCTTATTTTCTAGGTTTTTTAGTGCAACTCACTCATGTACTATGTACTACATTGTGCGTTTCTTATATTCTAACTTTTTCAGTGCAACTCACTCATATACTATGTACTACACTATGCGTTTCTTATTTTCTAGGTTTTTCATTGCAACTCACTCATATACTGTATTCTACAATGTGCGTTTCTTATATTCTAGGTTTTTCAGTCCTACTCACTCATATCATATGTACTACACTATGCGTTTATTCTTTTCTAGGTTTTCATTGCAACTCACTCATATACTTTATTCTACAATGTGCGTTTCTTATTTTCTGGTTTTACAGTGCAACTCACTCATATACTATGTACTACACTGTGCTTTACTTATATTCTAATTTTCTCAGTGCAACTCACTCATATACTTTATTCTAATATGTGCGTTTCTTATATTGTAGGTTTTTCATAGCAACTCACTCATATACTGTGTACTACAATGTGTGTTTCTTATATTTCAGGATTTTAAGTGCAACTCACTCATACTGTATTCTACAATGTGCGTTTCTTATTTTCTAAGTTTTACACTGCAACTCACTCATATACTATGCAATACACTGTGCGTTTCATATTTTCTACTTTTTCAGTGCAATTCACTCATATACTGTAGTCTACAATGTGCCTTTCTTATTTTTTAGGTTTTACAGTACAACTCACTCATATACTAGGTACTACAATGTGCGTACTTATTTTCTAGGTTTTTCATTTCAACTCACTCAATATACTGTATTCTAATATGTGCGTTTCTTATTTTCTAGTTTTTTCAGTGAAACTCACTCATATACTGTATTCTACAATGTGCGTTTCTTATTTTCTAGGTTTTACAGTGCAACTCACTCATATACTATGTACTACACTCTGCGTTTTTTATATTTCAGGATTTTCAATGCAACTCACTCATACTGTATTCTACACTTTGCGTTTCTTGTTTTCTAGGTTTTCCAGTGGAACTCACTCATATACTGTATTCAAAAAATTGCGTTTATTTTCTAGGTTTTTCAGTGCAACTCACTCATATACTGTATTCTACAATGTGCTTTTCTTATTCTCTGTTTTTCAGTTCAACTCACTCTTATCACGTGTACTACACTACGTTTTTTATATTTCAGAATTTTCAGTGCAACTCACTCATACTGTATTCTACAATGTGTGTTTCTTATTTTCCAGGTTTTACAGTGCAATTCACTCATATACTATGTACTACACTGTGCTTTACTTATTTTCTAGTTTTTTCAGT
>NW_028227371.1:0-2500 GCF_978045245.1 Mus caroli | reverse complement strand
GTTAGGGTTAGGGTTAGGGTTAGGGTTAGGGTTAGGGTTAGGGTTAGGGTTAGGGTTAGGGTTAGGGTTAGGGTTAGGGTTAGGGTTAGGGTTAGGGTTAGGGTTAGGGTTAGGGTTAGGGTTAGGGTTAGGGTTAGGGTTAGGGTTAGGGTTAGGGTTAGGGTTAGGGTTAGGGTTAGGGTTAGGGTTAGGGTTAGGGTTAGGGTTAGGGTTAGGGTTAGGGTTAGGGTTAGGGTTAGGGTTAGGGTTAGGGTTAGGGTTAGGGTTAGGGTTAGGGTTAGGGTTAGGGTTAGGGTTAGGGTTAGGGTTAGGGTTAGGGTTAGGGTTAGGGTTAGGGTTAGGGTTAGGGTTAGGGTTAGGGTTAGGGTTAGGGTTAGGGTTAGGGTTAGGGTTAGGGTTAGGGTTAGGGTTAGGGTTAGGGTTAGGGTTAGGGTTAGGGTTAGGGTTAGGGTTAGGGTTAGGGTTAGGGTTAGGGTTAGGGTTAGGGTTAGGGTTAGGGTTAGGGTTAGGGTTAGGGTTAGGGTTAGGGTTAGGGTTAGGGTTAGGGTTAGGGTTAGGGTTAGGGTTAGGGTTAGGGTTAGGGTTAGGGTTAGGGTTAGGGTTAGGGTTAGGGTTAGGGTTAGGGTTAGGGTTAGGGTTAGGGTTAGGGTTAGGGTTAGGGTTAGGGTTAGGGTTAGGGTTAGGGTTAGGGTTAGGGTTAGGGTTAGGGTTAGGGTTAGGGTTAGGGTTAGGGTTAGGGTTAGGGTTAGGGTTAGGGTTAGGGTTAGGGTTAGGGTTAGGGTTAGGGTTAGGGTTAGGGTTAGGGTTAGGGTTAGGGTTAGGGTTAGGGTTAGGGTTAGGGTTAGGGTTAGGGTTAGGGTTAGGGTTAGGGTTAGGGTTAGGGTTAGGGTTAGGGTTAGGGTTAGGGTTAGGGTTAGGGTTAGGGTTAGGGTTAGGGTTAGGGTTAGGGTTAGGGTTAGGGTTAGGGTTAGGGTTAGGGTTAGGGTTAGGGTTAGGGTTAGGGTTAGGGTTAGGGTTAGGGTTAGGGTTAGGGTTAGGGTTAGGGTTAGGGTTAGGGTTAGGGTTAGGGTTAGGGTTAGGGTTAGGGTTAGGGTTAGGGTTAGGGTTAGGGTTAGGGTTAGGGTTAGGGTTAGGGTTAGGGTTAGGGTTAGGGTTAGGGTTAGGGTTAGGGTTAGGGTTAGGGTTAGGGTTAGGGTTAGGGTTAGGGTTAGGGTTAGGGTTAGGGTTAGGGTTAGGGTTAGGGTTAGGGTTAGGGTTAGGGTTAGGGTTAGGGTTAGGGTTAGGGTTAGGGTTAGGGTTAGGGTTAGGGTTAGGGTTAGGGTTAGGGTTAGGGTTAGGGTTAGGGTTAGGGTTAGGGTTAGGGTTAGGGTTAGGGTTAGGGTTAGGGTTAGGGTTAGGGTTAGGGTTAGGGTTAGGGTTAGGGTTAGGGTTAGGGTTAGGGTTAGGGTTAGGGTTAGGGTTAGGGTTAGGGTTAGGGTTAGGGTTAGGGTTAGGGTTAGGGTTAGGGTTAGGGTTAGGGTTAGGGTTAGGGTTAGGGTTAGGGTTAGGGTTAGGGTTAGGGTTAGGGTTAGGGTTAGGGTTAGGGTTAGGGTTAGGGTTAGGGTTAGGGTTAGGGTTAGGGTTAGGGTTAGGGTTAGGGTTAGGGTTAGGGTTAGGGTTAGGGTTAGGGTTAGGGTTAGGGTTAGGGTTAGGGTTAGGGTTAGGGTTAGGGTTAGGGTTAGGGTTAGGGTTAGGGTTAGGGTTAGGGTTAGGGTTAGGGTTAGGGTTAGGGTTAGGGTTAGGGTTAGGGTTAGGGTTAGGGTTAGGGTTAGGGTTAGGGTTAGGGTTAGGGTTAGGGTTAGGGTTAGGGTTAGGGTTAGGGTTAGGGTTAGGGTTAGGGTTAGGGTTAGGGTTAGGGTTAGGGTTAGGGTTAGGGTTAGGGTTAGGGTTAGGGTTAGGGTTAGGGTTAGGGTTAGGGTTAGGGTTAGGGTTAGGGTTAGGGTTAGGGTTAGGGTTAGGGTTAGGGTTAGGGTTAGGGTTAGGGTTAGGGTTAGGGTTAGGGTTAGGGTTAGGGTTAGGGTTAGGGTTAGGGTTAGGGTTAGGGTTAGGGTTAGGGTTAGGGTTAGGGTTAGGGTTAGGGTTAGGGTTAGGGTTAGGGTTAGGGTTAGGGTTAGGGTTAGGGTTAGGGTTAGGGTTAGGGTTAGGGTTAGGGTTAGGGTTAGGGTTAGGGTTAGGGTTAGGGTTAGGGTTAGGGTTAGGGTTAGGGTTAGGGTTAGGGTTAGGGTTAGGGTTAGGGTTAGGGTTAGGGTTAGGGTTAGGGTTAGGGTTAGGGTTAGGGTTAGGGTTAGGGTTAGGGTTAGGGTTAGGGTTAGGGTTAGGGTTAGGGTTAGGGTTAGGGTTAGGGTTAGGGTTAGGGTTAGGGTTAGGGTTAGGGTTAGGGTTAGGGTTAGGGTTAGGGTTAGGGTTAGGGTTAGGGTTAGGGTTAGGGTTAGGGTTAGGGTTAGGGTTAGGGTTAGGGTTA
>NW_028227370.1:205874-373916 GCF_978045245.1 Mus caroli | reverse complement strand
GTGGAAAAACAGAAATTCCCACTGTAGGACCCAAAATTGCGAAAATAACTTGAAAAGGGGGGAAAATGAGAAAAACATACTGTAAGACCCAGAATATGCGAGAAAACCCTGAAAAACGTGAAAAGTAAAAATTCACAAGGTCAGACCTAGAACATGAAGAGAAACCATGAAAAAAGTGGAAAATTAAAAATTCACACTGTGTTACCCAGAATATGGGGAGAAACACTGAAAAATGTGGAAAATTAAAAATTTACACTGAAGGACCTGGAATATGGCACAAAAACCTGAAAAACTTGGAAATGAGAAAATCACACTGTAGGACCCAGAATATGATGAAAACACCTGAAAAACATGGAAAATTAAAAATTCACACTGAAGGACCCGGAATATGGCTACAAAACCAGAAAAAATAAAAACTCACACTGAAGGACCCAGAATATGGCGAGATAACCTGAAAAAAGTAGAAAATTAAAAATTCACACTGAAAGACCCCGAATATGGCGAGAAAACCTGAAAGGTGGAAAATGAGAATAATCACACTGTAGGACCCAGAATTGGGAAAAAACATGAAAAATATCGAAAATGAGAAAATCACACTGTAGGACCCAGAATATGCCGAGAAACCATGAAAAACGTGGAAAATTAAAAACACACACTATAGGACCCAGAATATGGCCAGAAACCCTGAAAAAGTACAAAATTAAAAACTCACACTGAAGGACCCCAAATATTGCGATTAAACCTGAAAAAAGTGGAAAATGAGAAAATCACACTGTATTACCAGAATATGGCAAGAAATACTGAAAAACCTGGAAAATTAAAAATTCACACTGAAGGACGTGGAATATGGCTAGAAAACCTGAAAACATGGAAATGAGAAAATCACACTGTAAGACCCAGAATATAACGAAAAAACCTGAAAAACGTGGAAAATAAAAAATTCACACTGAAGGACCCGGAATATGTCGAGAAACCCTGAAAAACGTGAAAATTAAAAATTCACACTGAAGGACCCAGAATATGTCGAGAAAACCTGAAAAACGAGGAAAATTAAAACCTCACACTGAAGGATCCCGAATATGGCGAGAAAACCTGAAAAAGTTTAAAAATGATAATAATCACACTGTAGGACCCAGAATTGCGAAAAAATTTGTAAAAAGTCCTAAATGAGAAAATCACACTGTAGGACCCAGAATATGGCGAGAAACCCTGAAAAAAGTAGAAAATTAAAAACTCCCACTGAAGGACGCCGAATATGGAGAGAAAACCTGAAAAAGGTGGAAAATGAGATAATCACAGTGTAGAACCAAGAATATGCCACGAAACCCTGAAAAACGTGGAAAATTAAAAATATACACAATAGGACCCAGAATATGGCAAGAAAACCTGAAAAAATTAGAAAATTAAAAAACTCACACTGAAGGACCCAAAATATGGCGAGGAACCCTGAAAGGTGAAAATGAGAAATCACAGTGATTAACGAAAAAACTTGAAAAACGTCGAAAATGAGAAAATCACAGTGGAGGACCCAGAATATGCCTAGAAACACTGAATACATGAAAATTAAAAATTCACACTGTATTTCCCAGAATATGGCAAGAAATACTAAAAAAACGTGGAAAAGTAAAAATTCACACTGAAGGACCTGGAATATGGCAAGAAAACCAGAAAAACAAGGAACATTAAAAATTCACACTGAAGGACCCAGAATATGGCGAAAAACCCTGAAAAATGTAGAAAATTAAAAGCTCACACTGAAGGACCCCAAATATGGCGAAAAAAACCTGAAAAAGGTGGAAAATGAGAAAAACCACACTGTAGGTCCTAGAATTACGAAAAAACTTGAAAAACTAGGAAATTAGAAACTCACACTGAAGGACCCCGAATATGGCGAGAAAACCTGAAAAAAGGTGGAAAATGAGAAAATCACACTGTAGGACCCAGAATTGCGAAAAAACTTGAAAACCGTCGAAAATAAAAAAAAAAAAAATCACACTGTAGGACCCAGAATATGCGGAGAAACCCTTGAAAAACGTGGAAAAATAAAATACACGCTGTAGGAACCAGAATATATTGAGAAACCCTGAAAAAGTAGAAAATCAAAAACTCACACTGAAGGACCCCAAATACGGGGAGAAATCCTGAAAAACGTGGAAATGAGAAAATCACACTCTAGGACCAAGAATATGACGAAAAAATCTGAAAAACCAGGAAAATTAAAAATTCACACTGAAGGACCGGGAATATGGCAAGAAAACCTGAAAACCAGGGAAAATTAAAAACACAAACTGAAGGACCCGGAATATGCTGAGAAAACCTGAAAAAGTTGGATAATGAGCATTTCACAGTGTAGGACACAGAACATGACGAAAAAAAAACTTAAAAACGTTTAAAATTAAAAATTCACACTGTAGGACCAGAATATGGCGAGAAACCCAGAGAAACGTGGAAAATTTAAAAATCACACTGTAGGACACAGAATATGGCGATTAACCCTGTAAAAAGTAGAATATTAAAAACTCACACTGAAGTACCCCGAAAATGGCAAGAAAACCTGAAAAAGGTGGAAAATGAGAAAATCACACTGTAGGATCCAGAATTGTGAAACAAAAAACTTGAAAAATGTCAAAAATGAGAAAATCACACTGTAGGACCCAGAATATGCCGAGAAACCCTGAAAACGTGGAAAATTAAAAATATACGCTGGGGGAACCAGATTATGGCGAGAAACCATGAAAAAATTGGACAATGAAAATTCTCACTGTATTACCCAGAATATGGCAATCAACCCTGAAAAAAGTAGATAACTATAAACTCACACTGATGGACCCGGAATATGGCGAGAAAACCTGAAAAAGGTGGAAAATGAGAAAATCACACTGTAGGACCAGAATTGCAAAACAAAAAACTTGAAAAATGTCAAAAATGAGAAAATCACACTGTAGGACCCAGAATAGGCCGAGTAACCCTGAAAAACGTGGAAAATTAAAAATACACGCTGTAGGACCCAGAATATGGCAAGAAACCCTGAAAGAATTAGAAAATTAAAAACTCACACTGAAGGACCCGGAATATGGCGAGAAAACCTGAAAAAGGTGGAAAATGAGAAAATCACACTGTAGGACCAGAATTGCAAAACAAAAAACTTGAAAAATATCAAAAATGAGAAAATCACACTGTAGGACCCAGAATATGCCGAGAAACCCTGAAAACGTGGAAAATTAAAAATATACGCTGGGGGAACCAGATTATGGCGAGAAACCATGAAAAAATTGGACAATGAAAATTCTCACTGTATTACCCAGAATATGGCAATCAACCCTGAAAAAAGTAGATAACTATAAACTCACACTGATGGACCCGGAATATGGCGAGAAAACCTGAAAAAGGTGGAAAATGAGAAAATCACACTGTAGGACCAGAATTGCAAAACAAAAAACTTGAAAAATGTCAAAAATGAGAAAATCACACTGTAGGACCCAGAATAGGCCGAGTAACCCTGAAAAACGTGGAAAATTAAAAATACACGCTGTAGGACCCAGAATATGGCAAGAAACCCTGAAAGAATTAGAAAATTAAAAACTCACACTGAAGGACCCGGAATATGGCGAGAAAACCTGAAAAAGGTGGAAAATGAGAAAATCACACTGTAGGACCCAGAATTACGAAAAAACTTTAAAAACGTGGAAAATGAGAAAATCACTCTTCAGGACCCAAAATATGCCAAGAAACCGTGAAAAACGTGAAAATTAAAAATTCACACTGTCAGACCCACATTATGGCGAGAAACCTTGAAAAAAATTGGACAATAAAAATTCACACTGTATTACCCAGAATACGGCCAGCAACCCTGAAAAAAGTAGATAACTATAAACTCACACTGATGGACGAGGATATGGCTAGAAAACATGAAAAAGGTGGAAAATGAGAAAATCACACTGCAGGACCCAGAATATGCTGAGAATCCCTGAAAATCGTGGAAAATTAAAAATTCACACTGAAGGACCCGGAATTTGGCGAGAAAACCTGAAAAACGAGGAAAATTAAAAATTCACACTGTATTACCCAAAATATGGGGAGAAATACTGAAAAACGTGGAAAATTAAAAATTCACACTGCAGGACCTGGAATATGGCAAGAAATCCTGAAAAACTTGGAAACGAGAATATCACACTGTAGGACCCAGAATATGATGAAAAAACCTGGAAAACGTGGAAAATTAAAAATTCACACTGAAGGAATCAGAATATGGCGAGAAAACCTGAAAAAACGAGGAAAATTAAAAACTCACACTGTAGGACCTAGATTATGGCGAGATAACCTGAAAAAGGTGGAAAATGAGAAAATCACATGTAGGACCCAGAATTGTGAGAAAACCTGAAAAAGGTTGAAAACGAGAAAATAACACTGCAGGAGCCAGAATATGCTGAGAAAACCTGAAAAACATTGAAAATTAAATATTCACACTATAGGACCCTGAATATGGCGAGAAACACTGAAAAAGGAAAAAAACGAGAAAATCACACTGTAATAATCAGAATATGACGAAATAACTTAAAAACGTGGAAAATTTAAAATTCACACTGTAGTACCCAGAATATGGCAAGAAAACCTTAAAAACTAGAAATTAAAAAACTCACACTGAAGGACCCCAAATATGGCGAGAAAACCTGAAAAACATGGAAATGAAAAAATCACACTGTAGAACCAGATTATGACGAAGAAACCTGAAAAATGTGGAAAAATAAAAATTCACACTCAAGGACCCGGATATAGCGAGCAAAACTGAAAAATGAGGAAAATTAAAATCTCACACTGAAGGACCCAGAATATGGCAAGAAAACCTGTAAAACCTAGAAAATTAAATATTCACACTGGAGGACACAGAATATTTTGAGAAACTGTAAAATCTTGAAAATTAAAAATTCACTCTAAAGGACCAGAATATGGCAAGAAACCTTGAAAAACGTGGAAAATTAAAAATTCACACTGAAGAACCTGGAATATGGCAAGAAAATAAGAAAAACGTGGAAATGAGAAAATCACACTGTATGACCTTGAATATGGCGAGAAAACCTGAAAAACGAGGAAAATTAAAAACTCACACTGAAGGACCCAGAATATGGCGAGAAAACCTGAAAAACATGGAAAATTAAATATTCACAAAGTAGAACCCAGGATAGGGAGAGAAACACTGAAAAAAGTGGAAAATTAAAAATTCACACTCTAGGAACAGAATATGGCAAGAAAACTTGAAAAACGTGGAAAATCGAAAATTCACACTGTAGGACTCAGAATATGCCGAGAAGACCTGAAAAAGTTGGAAAATGAGAAAATCACACTGAAGGACCCAGAATATGACGAAAAAAACTTAAAAAGGTTTAAAATTAAAAATTCATACTGTAGGACACAGAACATGGCAAGAAAACCTGAAAAACGTGAAAAATTTAAAATTCACACTGTAGGATGCAGAATATGGCGAGAAACACTGAAAAAAGTAAAAAATTTAAATCTCACACTGAAGGACCCTGAATATGTCGAGAAAACCTGAAAAAGGTGGAAAATGAGAAAATCACACTATAGGACCCAGAATTGCGAAAAAAATTGAAAAACGTCGAAAATGAGAAAATCACACTGTAGGACCCAGAATATGCCGAGAAACCCTGAAAAATGTGCAAAATTAAACATACACGCTGTAGGACCCAGAATATGGCAACAAACCATGAAAAAACTAAAAAACTAAAAACTCACACTGAAGGACCACGAATATGGTGAGAAAACATGAAAAAGGTGGTTAATGACAAAATCAACTGTAGGACCCAGAATATGATGAAAAAAACTTAAAAACGATTAAAATTAAAAATTCACACTGTAGGACCCCGAATATGGTGAGAAAATCTGAAAATGTTTAAAAATGAGAAAAATACACTGTAGGACCCAGAATATGCTGAGAAACCCAGAAAAACGAGGAAAAATAAAAATATGCTTTGAAGGAGCCAGATTATGACAGGAAACCCTGAAAAAAGTAGAAAATTAAAAACTTACACGGAAGGACCCTGAATATGGCAAGAATACCTGAAAAAGGTGGAAATAGAGAATAATCACACTGTAGGACACAGAATTGCGAAAAAACATGAAAAACGTAGAAAATGAGAAAATCACACTGTAGGACCCAGAATTACGAAAAAATTTATAAAACGTGGAAAATGAGAAAATCACACTGCAGGACCTAGAATATGCTGAGTAACCCTGAAAAACATGAAAATTAAAAATTCACACTGTCGGACACAGAATATGGCGAGAAACCATGAAAAAAGTGGAAAATTAAAAATTCACACTGTATTACCCAGAATATGGCGAGAAATACTGAAAAACATGGAAAATTAAAAATTCACCCTGAAGGACCTGGAATATGGCAAGAAAACCTGAAAAACGAGAAAATGAGAAAAATCACACTGTAGTACCCAGAATATGACGAAAAAACCTGAAAAACGTGTAAAATTAAAAACTCACACTGAATGACCCAGAATATGGCAAGAAAACCTGAAAAAAGTAAAAAACTAAAAATTCACACTGAAAGACCCCGAATATGGCGAGAAAACCTGAAAAAGGTGGAAAATGAGAATAAATGACTGTAGGACCCAGAATTGCGAAAAAACTTGAAAAACTTCGAAAATGAGAAAATCGCACTTTAGGACCCAGAATATGCCGAGAAACCCTGAAAAACGTGGAAAATTGAAAATACGCGCTGTTGGACCCAGAATATGGTGAGAAACCGGAAAAACGTGGTAAATTAAAAATACACTCTGTTGGACCCAGAATATGGCAAGAAACCCTGCAAAAGGTGAAAAATGAGAAAATCACACTGTAAGACCCAGAATTACGAAAAAACCTGAAAAACTTGGAAAATGAGAAAATCACACTGCAGGAAAAAGAATATGCCGAGAAACCCTGAAAAACGTGGAAAATTAAAAATTCACACTGAAGGACCCGGAATATAGCGAGAAAACCTGAAAAAGGTGGAAAATGAGAAAATCACATGTAGAACCCAGAATAGCGAAAAAACTTGAAAAAGGTGAAAAATGAGAAAATCACACTGCAGGACCCAGAATATGCTGAGAAACCCTGATAATCATGGAAAATTAAATGTTCACACTGTAGGACCCAGAATATGCCTAGAAACCCTTGAAAAACTTGGAAAAATAAAATACACGCTGTAGGAACCAGAATATATTGAGAAACCCTGAAAAAGTAGGAAATCAAAAACTCACACTGAAGGACCCCGAATATGGGGAGAAATCCTAAAAAAAGTGGAAATGAGAAAATCACACTCTAGGACCCAGAATATGACGAAAAAACCTGAAAAACATGGAAAATTAAAAATTCACACTGAAGGTCCGGGAATATGGTGAGAAAACCTGAAAAACGAGGAAAATTAAAAACACAAACTGAAGGACCCAGAATATGTCGAGAAAACATAAAAAACATGGAAAATTAAATATTCACACTGTAGGACCCAGAATATGGCGAGAAACACTGAAAAAGGAGGAAAATGAGAAAATCACACTATAGGACCAGAATATGGCAAGAAACCTTGAAAAACGTGGAAAATTAAAAATTCACAATGTAGGACCCAGAATATGCTGAGAAAATCTGAAAAAGTTGGATAATGAGAATATCAAACTGTAGGACCCAGAACATGACGAAAAAAACTTAAAAACGTTTAAAATTAAAAAATCAAACTGTAGGACCTGAATATGGCGAGAAACCCTGAGAATCGTGGAAAATTTAAAAATCACACTGTAGGACGCAGAATATGGCGATTAACCCTGTAAAAAGTGGAATATTAAAAACTCACACTGAAGTACCCCGAAATTGGCAAGAAAACCTGAAAAAGGTGGAAAATGAAAAAAATCACACTGTAGGACCCAAAATATGCTGAGTAACCCTGAAAAACTTGGAAAATTAAAAATACACGCTGTAGGACCCAGAATATGGCAAAAAACCCTGAAAGAATTAGAAAATTAAAAACTCACACTGAAGGAACCGGAATATGGCAAGAAAACCTGAAAAAGTGGAAAGTCTCTCTCTGTCTCTCTCTCTATGTCTCTCTCTGTCTCTCTCTTTCTCTATCTCTGTCTCTCTCTATTTCTCTCTGTCTCTATCTGTCTCTCTCTCTGTCTCTCTCTGTCTCTCTCTCTCTGTCTCTCTCTTTCCCTCTCTCTGTCTCTCTCTGTCTCTATCTCTGTCTCTCTCTGTCTCTCTCTGTCACTCTGTCTCTCTCTGTCTCTCTCTGTCCCTCTCTGTCTCTCTCTGTGTCTTTCTTTGTCTCTCTCTGTCTCTCCCTGTCTCTCTCTGTCTCTCTCTTTATGTCTCTCTCTGTCTCTCTCTTTCTCTCTCTCTGTATCTCTCTGTCTCTCTTTGTCTCTCTCTGTGTCTTTCTTTGTCTCTCTCTGTCTCTCTTTGTCTCTCTCTGTAACTCTCTCTGTCTCTCTCTGTCTCTCTCTTTCTCTATGTCTGTCTCTCTCTGTTTCTCTCTGTCTCTATCTCTCTGTGTGTCTCTTTTTTTCCTTCTCTCTGTCTCTATCTCTTTCTCTCTATGTCTCTCTCTGTCACTCTGTCTCTCTCTGTCTCTCTCTGTCTCTCTCTGTCTCTCTGTCTCTCTCTGTCTCTCTCTGTCTCTCTCTCTGTCTCTCTCTGTCTCTCTCTGTGTCTTTCTTTGTCTCTCTCTGTCTCTCTGTCTCTCTCTGTCTCTCTCTGCGTCTCTCTCTATCTCTCTCTGTCTCTCTCTGTCTCTCTCTGTCTCTCTCAATGTATCTCTCTCTATGTCTCTCTCTGTGTCTTTCTTTGTCTCTCTCTGTCTCTCTCTGTCTCTCTGTGTGTCTCTCTCTGTCTCTCTCTCTATCTCTGTCTCTCTCTGTCTTTCTCACTCTGTCTCTGTCTCTCTCTGACTCTCTCTGTCTCTCTCTTTCTCTCTGTCTCTCTCTGTCTCTATCTCTGTCTCTCTCTGTCCTTCTGACTCTTTCTGTCTCTCTCTGTCTCTCTCTCTGTCTCTCTCTGTCTCTCTCCTTCTCTCTCTCTGTCTCTCTCTTTCCCTCTCTCTGTCTCTCTCTGTCTCTATCTCTGTCTCTCTCTGTCTCTCTCTGTAACTCTGTCTCTCTCTGTCTCTCTCTGTCTCTCTCTGTATATCTGTCACTCTCTGTCTCTATCTCTGTATCTCTCTGTCTCTGTCTTTCTCTGTGTCTTTCTTTGTCTCGCTCTGTCTCTCTCTGTCTCTCTCTGTCTCTCTCTCTATGTCTCTCTTTGTCTCTCTCTTTCTCTATCTCTGTCTCTCTCTGTTTCTCTCTGTCTCTGTCTCTCTCTCTGTCTCTCTCTGTCTCTCTCTGTCTCTCTCTGTCTCTCTCTTTCCCTCTCTCTGTCTCTCTCTGTCTCTCTCTCTTTCTCTCTCTCTGTCTCTCTCTGTCACTCTGTCTCTCTCTGTCTCTCACTGTCTCTCTCTGTCTCTCTCTGTCTATCTGACTCTCTCTGTCTCTCTCTGTCTCTCTCTCTTTCTCTGTCTCTGTCTCTCTCTGTCTCTCTCTGTCACTCTGTCTCTCTCTGTTTCTCTCTGTCTCTATCTGTCTCTCTGTCTCTATCTGTCTCTCTCTGTCTCTCTCTGTCCCTCACTCTGTATCTCTCTGTCTCTATCTCTGTCTCTCTCTGTCTCTCTCTGTCACTCTGTCCCTCTCTGTCTCTCTCTCTATCTCTCTCTCTCTCTGTCTCTCTCTGTCTCTCTCTGTCTAACTCTATCTGTCTCTGTCTCTCTCTGTCTCCATCTGTCACTCTGTAGGTCTCTCTCTGTCTCTCTCTGTCCCTTCTGTCTCTATCTCTGTATCTCTCTGTCTCTCTCCCTGTCTCTCTGTCTCTCTCTGTGTCTCTGTCTCTCTCTGTCTCTCTCTGTCTCTCTCAATGTATCTCTCTGTCTCACTATGTCTCTCTCTGTGTCTTTCTTTGTCTCTCTCTGTCTCTTTCTGTCTCTCTCTGTGTCTCTTTCTGTCTCTCTCTCTCTATCTCTGTCTCTCTCTGTCTTTCTCACTCTGTCTCTGTCTCTCTCTGTCCCTCTCTCTGTCTCTCTCTGTCTCTATCTCTGTCTCTCTCTGACTCTCTCTGTCTCTCTCTTTCTCTCTGTCTCTCTCTCTTTATCTCTCTGTCTCTCTCTGTCTCTCTCTGTCTCTCTCTCTCTGTGTCTCTCTCTGTCTTTCTCTGTCTCTATCTCTGTCTCTCTCTGTCTTTCTCTGGGTCTTCCTTTGTCTCTCTCTGTCTGTCTCTGTCTCACTCTCTGTCTTTCTCTGTCTCTCTCTGTGTCTCTCTCTGTCTTTCTCTGTCTCTATCTCTATCTCTCTCTGTCTTTCTCTGTCCTTCTGACTCTTTCTGTCTCTCTCTGTCTCTCTCTCTGTGTCTCTCTGTGTCTCTCTGTCTCTCTCTATGTCTTTCATTGTCTCTCTCTGTCTCTCTCTGTCTATCTCTCTGTCTCTCTCTGTCTCTCTCTGTCTCTCTCTGTCTCTATCTCTGTCTCTCTCTGTCTCTCTCTGTCTCTCTTTGTCTCTCTTAATGTATCTCTCTGTCTCTCTATGTCTCTCTCTGTGTCTTTCTTTGTCTCTCTCTGTCTCTCTCTCTCTCTGTGTCTCACTCTGTCTCTCTCTGTCTCACTCTCTGTCTCTGTCTCTGTCTCTCTCTCTGTCTCTCTCTGTCTCTCTCTCTAAATCTGTCTCTCTCTGTATTTCTCACTCTGTCTCTGTCTCTCTCTGTCCCTCTCTCTGTCTCTCTCTGTCTCTATCTCTGTCTCTCTCTGACTCTCTCTGTCTCTCTCTTTCTCTCTGTCTCTCTCTGTCTCTCTTTGTCTCTCTCTCTGTATCTCTCTGTGTCTCTCTGTGTCTCTCTGTGTCTCTCTCTGTGTCTCTCTGTGTCTCTCTCTGTCTCTCTCTGTGTCTCTCTGTGTCTCTCTGTGTCTCTCTGTGTCTCTCTGTCTCTCTCTGTGTCTCTCTCTGTCTCTCTCTGTCTATCTCTGTCTCTCTCTGTCTCTCTCAATGTATCTCTCTGTCTCTCTATGTCTCTCTCTGTGTCTTTCTTTGTCTCTCTCAGTCTCTCTCTCTCTCTCTGTCTCACTCTGTCTCTCTCTCTGTCTCTCTTTGTCTCTCTCTCTGTATCTCTCTGTCTCTCTCTGTCTCTCTCTGTCTCTCTCTGTCTCTCTCTCTGTGTCTCTCTCTGTCTTTCTTTTTCTCTATCTATATCGCTCTCTGTCTCTCTCTGTGTCTTTTTTTGTCTCTCTCTGTCTCTCTCTGTCTCTCTCTGTCTCTCTTAGTCTCTCTCTGTGTCTTTCATTGTCTCTCTCTGTCTCTCTCTGTCTTTCGGTGTCTCTCTCTCTGTCTCTCTCTGTCTCACTCTCTGTCTCTCTCTGTCTCTATCTCTGTCTCTCTCTGTCTCTCTCTGTCTGTCTCTGTCTGTCTATGTCTATCTCTGTCTCTCTCTGTGTCTCTCTGTGTCTCTCTCTGTGTCTCTCTGTGTCTCTCTGTCTCTCTCTGTGTCTCTCTCTGTCTCTCTCTGTCTCTATCTCTGTCTCACTCTGTCTCTCTATGTCTCTCTCAATGTATCTCTCTGTCTCTCTATGTCTCTCTCTGTGTCTTTCTTTGTCTCTCTCTGTCTCTCTTTTTCTGTGTCTCACTCTGTCTCTCTCTGTCTCTCTCTCTGTCTCTGTCTCTGTCTCTCTCTCTGTCTCTCTCTGTCTCTCTCTCTAACTCTGTCTCTCTCTGTATTTCTCACTCTGTCTCTGTCTCTCTCTGTCCCTCTCTCTGTCTCTCTCTGTCTCTATCTCTGTCTCTCTCTGACTCTCTCTGTCTCTCTCTTTCTCTCTGTCTCTCTCTGTCTCTCTTTGTCTCTCTCTCTGTATCTCTCTGTGTCTCTCTGTGTCTCTCTGTGTCTCTCTCTGTGTCTCTCTGTGTGTCTCTCTGTCTCTCTCTGTGTCTCTCTGTGTCTCTCTGTCTCTCTCTGTGTCTCTCTCTGTCTCTCTCTGTCTATCTCTGTCTCTCTCTGTCTCTCTCAATGTATCTCTCTGTCTCTCTATGTCTCTCTCTGTGTCTTTCTTTGTCTCTTCTATGTCTCTCTCTGTCTCTCTCTCTGTCTCCCTCAGTCTCTCTCTGTGTCTCTCTCTGTCTTTCTCTGTGTCTCTCTGTGTCTCTCTGTGTCTCTCTGTCTCTCTTTGTCTCTCTGTCTGTATCTCTCTGTCTCTCTGTCTCTCTCTGTCTCTCTTTGTCTCTCTCTCTGTATCTCTCTGTGTCTCTCTGTGTCTCTCTGTGTCTCTCTCTGTGTCTCTCTGTGTCTCTCTCTGTCTCTCTTTGTGTCTCTCTGTGTCTCTCTGTGTCTCTCTGTCTCTCTTTGTCTCTCTCTGTCCTTCTGTATCTTTCTGTCTCTCTCTGTCTCTCTCTCTGTATCTCTCTGTCTCTCTCTGTCTCTCTCCGTGTCTTTCTTTGTCTCTCTCTGTCTCTCTCTGTCTCTTTGTGTCTCTCTCTATCTCTCTCTGTCTCTCTCTGTCTCTATCTCTGTCTCTCTCTGTCTCTCTCTGTCTCTCTGTGTCTCTCTCTCTGTCTCTCTCTGTGTCTCTCTCTGTGTGTCTCTGTCTCTCTCTGTTTCTCTCTCTGTCTCTCTCTGTCTCTAACTCTGTCTCTCTCTGTCTCTCTGACTCTCTCTGTATCTCTCTGTCTCTCTCTGTCTCTCTCTGTGTTTTTCTTTGTCTCTCTCTGTCTCTCTCTGTCTCTCTCTCTGTCTCTCTCTGTCTCTCTCTGTCTCTCTCTGTCTCTCTGTGTTTTTCTTTGTCTCTCTCTGTCTCTCTTTCTGTCTCACTCTGTCTCTCTCTGTCTCTCTCTGTCTCTCTCTCTGTCTCTCTCTCTGTCTCTCTCTGTCTCTCTCTCTTTCTCACTCTGTGTATCTATGTCTCTCTCTGTGTCTCTCTCTGTCTCACTCTGTCTTTCTCTGTCTCTCTCTGTCTCTCTCTCTGTCTCTCTCTCTGTCTCTCTCTGTCTCTCTCTCTTTCTCACTCTGTGTATCTATGTCTCTCCCTGTCTCTCTCTCTGTCTCTCTGTCTCTCTTTGTCTCTCTCTGTCTCTATCTCTGTCTCTCTCTGTGTCTCTCTCTGTCTCTCTCTGTCTGTCTCTGTCTCTCTGTGTGTCTCTCTCTGTGTCTCTCTGTGTCTCTCTCTGTGTCTCTCTCTGTCTCTCTGTCTCTCTCAATGTATCTCTCTGTCTCTCTATGTCTCTCTCTGTCTTTCTTTGTCTCTCTCTGTCTCTCTCTGTCTCTCTCTGTCTCTCTATGTGACTGTCAGTGGCCCCACACAGCCTCACATATACTTCTAAAAATTTAAAGAAGGGTGTGGCCACTCTAAAAGCTCAACAATTAACAGCATTGTCTCCTCTTCCAGAGTACCTGGGATCAACTACCAGCAACTATATGGTGGCCCATCTCCAGTTCCAGGGGATCAGACAGACAGACATACAGACAGTGATAAAAATGGCAGGCCTGCCTGGTCTTTCTTTCTTTCTTATCCTTTTTAAAAAATGTTTATTTATATATTTATTTATGTATTTATTAGATATAAGTACACTGTAGCTGTCTTCAGACACTCCAGAAGAGGGTGTCAGATTCTGGAGAATCTAAATCCCTCTTATGGTCTGCATATGATGTACATAAACACAGCCTCACATATACTTCTAAAAATTTAAAGATGTGTGGGGCCACTGAGAGGGCTCAACAATTAACAGCATTGTCTCCTCTTTCAGAGAACCTGGGATCAACTACAAGCAACTTTATGGTAGCCCATCTCCAGTTCCAGGGGATCAGACAGACAGACAGACAGACAGACAGAGATAAGGATGGCAGGCCTGCCTGGTCTTACTTTCTATCTTATCCTTTTTAAAAAATGTTTATTTATTTATTTATTTACTTATGTATTTATTATATATAAGTACACTGTAGCTGTCTTCAGTCACTCCAGTAGAGGGTGTCAGATTCTGGAGAATCTAAATCCTCTTATAATCTGAATATGATGTACATAAACACAGCCTCACTTATACTTCTAAATATTTAAAGAAGTGTGGGGCCATTGAAAGGGCTCAACAATTAACAGCATTGTCTCCTCTTCCAGAGTACATGGGATCAACTACCAGCAACTATATGGTGGCCCATCTCCAGTTCCAGGGGATCAGACAGACAGACATACAGACAGTGATAAGGATGGCAGGCCTGCCTGGTCTTTCTTTCTTTCTTATCCTTTTTAAAAAAATGTTTATTTATATATTTATTTATGTATTTATTAGATATAAATACACTGTAGCTGTCTTCAGACACTCCAGAAGAGGGTGTCAGATTCTGGAGAATCTAAATCCCTCTTATGGACTGCATATGATGTACATAAACACAGCCTCACATATACTTCTAAAAATTTAAAGATGTGTGGGGCCACTGAGAGGGCTCAACAATTAACAGCATTGTCTCCTCTTTCAGGGAACCTGGGATAAACTACCAGCACCTTATGGTGGCCCATCTCCAGTTCCAAGGGATCAGACAGACAGACAGACAGAGAGACAGAGATAAAGATGGCAGGCCTGACTGGTCTTTCTTTATTTCTTATACTTTTTTAAAAATGTTTATTTATTTATTTATTTATTTATTTATTAGATATAAGTACACTGTAGCCGTCTTCAGACTCTCCAGAAGATGGTGTCAGATTCTGGAGAATCTAAATCCCTCTTATGGTCTGAATATGATGTACATAAACACAGCCTCACATATACTTCTAAAAATTAAAAATGGGTGGGGCCACTGAAAGGGCTCAACAATTAACAGCATTGTCTCCTCTTCCAGAGAACCTCGGATCAACTACCAGCACCTACAAGGTGGCCCATCTCCAGTTCCAGGGGATCAGACAGACAGACAGACAGGCAGAGATAAAGATGGCAGGCCTGCCTGGTCTTTCTTTCTTTCTTATCCTTTTTAAAAAATATTTATTTATTTATTTATTTATTTATTTATGTATTTCTTAGATATAAGTACACTGTAGCTTTCTTTAGACACTCCAGAGGAGGGTGTCAGATTCTGGAGAATGTAAATCCCTCTTATGGTCTGCATATGATGTACATAAACACAGCCTCACATATACTGAGCTGAGGTGTCACAGGCCAACTGCTGGAATTTCTGAGTACCACCTAGATAGAGAAAAGCTATGCTGTGGTTGCTTAATTTATGTATTTTATTATTTCTATTTGTTGTTTTGTTTTGTTTTATTTGTTTTTAGAGAAGTCCTCTGTCTGTAGCTCTGGCTGACCCAGGACTGCCTACTTGTGTTAATTAGGGTTTCACAGCTGAGAACAGACACCAAGAGCAAGGTAAGGCTTAGAAAACCCTACATTCAGTGGTGGCTCAAGCTCTTAATGAGAGCACTCTGTAGGCAGAGGCAGTCAGTTTCTGAGTTCGAGGCCACCCTGGTGAAAGACAGGGCTAGGGTAGGGGCTAGGGTGAGGAAAGGAAGAAAGGAAAGAAGGAAAGAAAGAAAGGAAAGAAGAACAGAAAGAAAGAAAAAGTTTTTATAAAAGTTTTATAAAAAGTGTTAAAGTTTTTAAAAATTAAAAAAAAAAAATACCAGATCACCATCACACAGCATTGGCTGTCTTCAGGTGTATCCTTTCAGCCTCCAAAACAAAAAACAATGGCTGGCTGTCTTCAGGTGTATCCTATTCTCGAGTCTTATTTCCAACCTTAGAGCTGGGCTGAGATGCCTCATTATGTAATTGCAAACCTTCCTTGGTTTGTCCATTCCATTTCTAAGACTAACAGGCCTTTTTCTATTTATTGAATATGCTCATGACTGTCCTTTAGATATAGTAAATATAACTGTTGCTTATAAAACTTGTTTTCTAGGAATTTTTAAAGGGCAATGGCAGAGTTTATTTATAAAAAAATATTTTGCATTTATTTATTTGTGTGAGTGATGAAGCTCAGGTCTTCAAACTTGTCAGGAGGTATGATTACCTCCCCTCTCTCTCAACCCCTCTCTCTCCTCTCTCAATGATTGTGTAAGAATGTTTTGCATGTGTATGCTGTGCCCACAGACTCCAGAACAGAGTATTAGATCCCCTGGAACTGGAGATGGGCCACCATATACAATACTGGTAATTGAGCCCAGGTTCTCTGGAAGAGGAGACAATGCTCTTAATTGTTGAGCCCTCTCTGTAGCCACATCTTTCTTTTTTTTTTTTTTTTGAGTATATGTGAGGCTGTGTTTATATACATCATATGCAGACAATAAGAATGATTTAGATTCTTCAGAATCTGACACCCTCTTCTGGACTGTCTGAACATAGCTACAGCATACTTAAATATAATAAATAAATAAATCTTTAAAAAGAAAAGGAAAAGTAAAAAAGAAAGAACAGGCCTGTCATATGCATGTTCATAGAGGAAAATGGAAGAGACCCCAATCTAACCTCAGCAGGGTGCTTCCTTCTGGATGGTAGCTCACAGTTTCAGCCCAGCAAGACAGGCAAATCACTGAGTTCAAGGACAGTAAGGTTCAGGACAGCCAAGGTTAGGAAGGAAAAGGGTCTATGTTGAGAATACAAACCGACAAAACAACAACTAGGAAAAAGAAGTGACAGTGTAACTTGGGGTAGGGTACCAACAAGAGAAAGCTTTCTGTTACCACTTACAAACACCAGTAGCCTTGCACCCTTCTGCCCAGGTCACTGCCTTCCTTTCTAGGAATTCTAAGGATGCCAGGGGGTGGGGGAATCCAGATTAACTTTTTAAAAACAAAGACTTGGCCTTTGATGTCTATAGGAAGCCCTTCTCAGTGCCTTTAACTACCACTGAACTTTCAGGGCTGTGACTCAACTGTAACAAGGAACAGGGCTAAGAACTTGCAGCCTTTGAAAACAACTATTTTTTTAAAGTGGGGGACACAAATCAGCAGTAGAACCCCTCAGGTTCAGCCATAATACTTGTTAGGGAAAGAGACTCAATGTCCGGAGCTGAGGTCTCATGGGTGAACTGCTTCAAGTTCTGAGTATCATTGAAAGAAAGAAAAGATATCATGTGGTTGCTTAATTTATTTATTTTATTATTTCTATTTTTTGTTTTCTTTTGTTTTGTTTTAGAAAAGGCCTCAGTCTGTAGCTATGGCTGACCTAGGACAGACTACATGTGTTAATTAGGGTTTCACAGCTGAGAAACAGACCATACCTATGTAAGACTTAGAAAACCCAACAGTCAGTGGTGGCTCGAGCTCTTGATGAGAGCACTCTGGAGGCAGAGGCAGTCAGTTTCTGAGTTCGAGGCCAGCCTGGTTAAAGACAGGGATAGGCAGGGCTAGGCAAGGCAGGGCTGGGCTAGGCTAGGCTAGGCAAGGGGCTGGGCTAGTCAAGGCAAGGGACTAGGCTAGGCTACTCAAGGGGATAGGCAAGACAGACAGACAGAGAGAAGGACAGACAAGGATGGCAGGCCTGCCTGGTTTTTCTTTCTTTCTTATCCCTTTTAAAAATGTTTGTTTATTTATTTATTCATTTATTTATTTATGTATTTATTAGATATAAGTACACTGTAGCTGTCTTCAGACACTCCAGAAGAGGGTGTCAGATTCTGGAGAATCTATATCCCTCTTGTGGTCTGCATATGATGTACATACACACAGCCTCACATTTACATCTAAAAATTTAAAGATGTGTTGGTCCAATGAAAGGGATCAACAATTAACAGCATTGTCTCCTCTTATAGAGAACCTGGGATCAAGTACCAGCAACTATATGGTGGCCCATCTCCAGTTACAGGGGTTCAGACAGACAGACAGACATACAGACAGATAGAGTTAAGGATGGCAGGCCTACCTTGTCTTTCCTTCTTTCTTATCCTTTTAAAAAATGTTTATTAATTTAAGTATGTATTTATTAGATATAAGTACACTGTAGCTGCTTTCAGACACTCCAGAAGAGGGTGTCAGATTCTGGAGAATCTAAATCCCTCTTATGGTCTGCATATGATGTACATAAACACAGCCTCACATATACTTCTAAAAATTTAAAGATGGGTGGGGCCACTGAAAGGGCTCAACAATTAACAGCACTGACTCCTCTTCCAGAGAACCTGGGATCAACTACGAGCAACTATATGGTGGCCCATCTCCCGTTCCAGGGGATCAGGCAGACAAAGAGACAGACAGACAAGGGTGGCAGGCCTCCCTGGCTTTTCTTTCTTTCTTATCCTTTTTAAAAAATGTTTATTTATTTATTTATGTATTTATTAGATATAAGTACACCGTAGCTGTCTTCAGACACTCCAGAAGAGGGTGTCAGATTCTGGAGAATATAAATCCCTCTTATGGTCTGCATATGATGGACATAAACACAGATTCACATACACTTCTAAAAATTTAAGATGGGTGGGCCCACTGAAAGGGCTCAACAATTAACAGCATTGTCTCTTCTTCCAGAGAACCTGGGATCAACTACCAGCAACTATATGGTGGCCCATCTCCAGTTCCAGGGGATCAGACAGATAGACAGACAGAGATAAAAAGGGCAGGTCTGCCTGGTTTTTCTTTCTTTCTTATCCTTTTAAAATAATGTTTATTTATTTATTTATTTATTTATGTATTTATTAGCTATAAGTACATTGTAGTTGTCTTTAGACACTCCAGAAGAGGGTGTCAGATTCTGGAGAATCTAAATCCCTCTTATGGTCTGCATATGATGTACATAAACACAGCCTAACATATACTTCTAAAAATTTAAAGATAGGTGGAGCCACTGAAAGGGCTCAACAATTAACAGCATTGTCTCTTCTTCCAGAGAACCTGGGATCAACTAACAGCAACAATATGGTGGCCCATCTCCAGTTCCAAGGAATCAGACAGACAGACAGACAGACTGACAGAGGTAAGGATGGAGGCCTGCCTGGTCTTTCTTTCTTTCTTATACTTTTAAAAAAATGTTTATTTATTTATTTATTTATTTATGTATTTATTTATGTATTTATTAGATATAAGTACACTGTAGCTGTCTTCAGACACTCTAGAAGAGGGTGTCATCTTCTGGAGAATCTAAATCCCTCTTATGGTCTGCATATGATGTACATAAACACAGCCTCACATATACTTCTAAAAATTTAAAGATGGGTGGGCCCACTGAAAGGGCTCAACAATTAACACCATTGTCTCCTCTTCCAGAGAACGTGGGATCAACTACCAGCAACTATGTGGTGGCCCATCTCAAGTTGCAGGGCATCAGAGAGACAGACAGACAGACAGAGATAAGGATGGCAGGCCTGCCTGATTTATCTTTCTTTCTTATCTTTTTAAAAAATGTTTATTAATTAATTAATTAATTTATTTATTTATTTATTTATTTATTAGATATATGTACACTGTTGCTGTCTTCAGACTCTCCAGAAAAGGGTGTCAGATTCTGGAGAATCTATATCCCTCTTATGGTCTGCATATGATGTACATAAACACAGCCTCACATATACTTCTAAAAATTTAAAGATGGTTGGGGCCAAAGAAAGGGCTCAACAATTAACAGCATTGTCTCCTCTTCCAGAGGACCTGGGATCAACTACCAGCAACTATATTGTGGCCCATCTCCAGTTCCAGGCGATCAGACAGACATACATACAGATAGACAGACAAGGATTGCAGGCCTGCCTGGTTTTTCTTTCTTTCTTATACATTTTAAAAATGTTTATTTATTTATATATATATTTATTAGATATAAGTACACTGTAGCTGTCTTCAGACACTCCAGAAGAGGGTGTCATATTCTGGAGAATCTAAATCACTCTTATGGTCTGCATATGATGTACATAAACACAGCCTCACATATATTTCTAAAAATTTGAAGAAGGGTGGGACCACTCTAAAAGCTCAACAATTAACAGCATTGTATCCTCTTCCAGAGTTTCTGGGATCAACTATCAGCAACTATATGGTGGCCCATCTCCAGTTCCAGGGGATCAGACAGACAGACAGACAGTGATAAGGATGGCAGGCCTGCCTGGTCTTTCTTTCTTTCTTATCCTTTTTAAAAAAATGTTTATTTATATATTTATTTATGTATTTATTAGATATATGTACACTGTAGCTGCTTTCAGACACTCCAGAAGAGGGTGTCAGATTCTGGAGAATCTAAATCCCTCTTATGGTCTGCATATGATGTACATAAACACAGCCTCACATATACTTCTAAAAATTTAAAGAAGGGTGGGGCCACTCTAAAAGCTCAACAATTAACAGCATTGTCTCCTCTTCCAGAGTACCTGGGATCAACTACCAGCAACTATATGGTGGCCCATCTCCAGTTCCTGGGGATCAGACAGACAGACATACAGACAGTGATAAGGATGGCAGGCCTGCCTGGTCTTTCTTTCTTTCTTATCCTTTTTAAAAAAATGTTTATTTATATATTTATTTATGTATTTATTAGATATATGTACACTGTAGCTGTCTTCAGACACTCCAGAAGTGAGTGTCAGATTCTGGAGAATCTAAATCCCTCTTATGGTCTGCATATTCGGTACATAAACACAGCCTCGCATATACTTCTAAAAATTTAAAGATGGGTGGGTCCACTGAGAGGGCTCAACAATTAACAGCATTGTCTCCTCTTTCAGAGAACCTGGGATAAACTACCAGCACCTTATGGTGGCCCATCTCCAGTTCCAGGGGATCAGAACGACTGATAGACAGACGACAGAGATAAAGATGGCAGGCCTGCCTGGTCTTTCTTTCTTTCTTATCCTTTTTAAAAAATATTTATTTATTTATTTATTTATTTATGTATTTCTTAGATATAAGTACACTGTAGCTTTCTTTAGACACTCCAGAGGAGGGTGTCAGATTCTGGAGAATGTAAATCCCTCTTATGGTCTGCATATGATGTACATAAACACAGCCTCACATATACTGAGCTGAGGTGTCACAGGCCAACTGCTGGAATTTCTGAGTACCACCTAGATAGAGAAAAGCTATGCTGTGGTTGCTTAATTTATGTATTTTATTATTTCTATTTGTTGTTTTGTTTTGTTTTATTTGTTTTTAGAGAAGTCCTCTGTCTGTAGCTCTGGCTGACCCAGGACTGCCTACTTGTGTTAATTAGGGTTTCACAGCTGAGAACAGACACCAAGAGCAAGGTAAGGCTTAGAAAACCCTACATTCAGTGGTGGCTCAAGCTCTTAATGAGAGCACTCTGTAGGCAGAGGCAGTCAGTTTCTGAGTTCGAGGCCACCCTGGTGAAAGACAGGGCTAGGGTAGGGGCTAGGGTGAGGAAAGGAAGAAAGAAAGAAGGAAAGAAAGAAAGGAAAGAAGAAAAGAAAGAAAGAAAAAGTTTTTATAAAAGTTTTATAAAAAGTGTTAAAGTTTTTAAAAATTAAAAAAAAAAAAATACCAGATCACCATCACACAGCATTGGCTGTCTTCAGGTGTATCCTTTCAGCCTCCAAAACAAAAAACAATGGCTGGCTGTCTTCAGGTGTATCCTATTCTCGAGTCTTATTTCCAACCTTAGAGCTGGGCTGAGATGCCTCATTATGTAATTGCAAACCTTCCTTGGTTTGTCCATTCCATTTCTAAGACTAACAGGCCTTTTTCTATTTATTGAATATGCTCATGACTGTCCTTTAGATATAGTAAATATAACTGTTGCTTATAAAACTTGTTTTCTAGGAATTTTTAAAGGGCAATGGCAGAGTTTATTTATAAAAAAATATTTTGCATTTATTTATTTGTGTGAGTGATGAAGCTCAGGTCTTCAAACTTGTCAGGAGGTATGATTACCTCCCCTCTCTCTCAACCCCTCTCTCTCCTCTCTCAATGATTGTGTAAGAATGTTTTGCATGTGTATGCTGTGCCCACAGACTCCAGAACAGAGTATTAGATCCCCTGGAACTGGAGATGGGCCACCATATATAATACTGGTAATTGAGCCCAGGTTCTCTGGAAGAGGAGACAATGCTCTTAATTGTTGAGCCCTCTCTGTAGCCACATCTTTCTTTTTTTTTTTTTGAGTATATGTGAGGCTGTGTTTATATACATCATATGCAGACAATAAGAATGATTTAGATTCTTCAGAATCTGACACCCTCTTCTGGACTGTCTGAACATAGCTACAGCATACTTAAATATAATAAATAAATAAATCTTTAAAAAGAAAAGGAAAAGTAAAAAAGAAAGAACAGGCCTGTCATATGCATGTTCATAGAGGAAAATGGAAGAGACCCCAATCTAACCTCAGCAGGGTGCTTCCTTCTGGATGGTAGCTCACAGTTTCAGCCCAGCAAGACAGGCAAATCACTGAGTTCAAGGACAGTAAGGTTCAGGACAGCCAAGGTTAGGAAGGAAAAGGGTCTATGTTGAGAATACAAACCGACAAAACAACAACTAGGAAAAAGAAGTGACAGTGTAACTTGGGGTAGGGTAACAACAAGAGAAAGCTTTCTGTTACCACTTACAAACACCAGTAGCCTTGCACCCTTCTGCCCAGGTCACTGCCTTCCTTTCTAGGAATTCTAAGGATGCCAGGGGGTGGGGGAATCCAGATTAACTTTTTAAAAACAAAGACTTGGCCTTTGATGTCTATAGGAAGCCCTTCTCAGTGCCTTTAACTACCACTGAACTTTCAGGGCTGTGACTCAACTGTAACAAGGAACAGGGCTAAGAACTTGCAGCCTTTGAAAACAACTATTTTTTTAAAGTGGGGGACACAAATCAGCAGTAGAACCCCTCAGGTTCAGCCATAATACTTGTTAGGGAAAGAGACTCAATGTCCGGAGCTGAGGTCTCATGGGTGAACTGCTTCACGTTCTGAGTATCATTGAAAGAAAGAAAAGATATCATGTGGTTGCTTAATTTATTTATTTTATTATTTCTATTTTTTGTTTTCTTTTGTTTTGTTTTAGAAAAGGCCTCAGTCTGTAGCTATGGCTGACCTAGGACAGACTACATGTGTTAATTAGGGTTTCACAGCTGAGAAACAGACCATACCTATGTAAGACTTAGAAAACCCAACAGTCAGTGGTGGCTCGAGCTCTTGATGAGAGCACTCTGGAGGCAGAGGCAGTCAGTTTCTGAGTTCGAGGCCAGCCTGGTTAAAGACAGGGATAGGCAGGGCTAGGCAAGGCAGGGCTGGGCTAGGCTAGGCTAGGCAAGGGGCTGGGCTAGTCAAGGCAAGGGACTAGGCTAGGCTACTCAAGGGGATAGGCAAGACAGACAGACAGAGAGAAGGACAGACAAGGATGGCAGGCCTGCCTGGTTTTTCTTTCTTTCTTATCACTTTTAAAAATGTTTGTTTATTTATTTATTCATTTATTTATTTATGTATTTATTAGATATAAGTACACTGTAGCTGTCTTCAGACACTCCAGAAGAGGGTGTCAGATTCTGGAGAATCTATATCCCTCTTGTGGTCTGCATATGATGTACATACACACAGCCTCACATTTACATCTAAAAATTTAAAGATGTGTTGGTCCAATGAAAGGGATCAACAATTAACAGCATTGTCTCCTCTTATAGAGAACCTGGGATCAAGTACCAGCAACTATATCGTGGCCCATCTCCAGTTACAGGGGTTCAGACAGACAGACAGACATACAGACAGATAGAGTTAAGGATGGCAGGCCTACCTTGTCTTTCCTTCTTTCTTATCCTTTTAAAAAATGTTTATTAATTTAAGTATGTATTTATTAGATATAAGTACACTGTAGCTGCTTTCAGACACTCCAGAAGAGGGTGTCAGATTCTGGAGAATCTAAATCCCTCTTATGGTCTGCATATGATGTACATAAACACAGCCTCACATATACTTCTAAAAATTTAAAGATGGGTGGGGCCACTGAAAGGGCTCAACAATTAACAGCACTGACTCCTCTTCCAGAGAACCTGGGATCAACTACGAGCAACTATATGGTGGCCCATCTCCCGTTCCAGGGGATCAGGCAGACAAAGAGACAGACAGACAAGGGTGGCAGGCCTCCCTGGCTTTTCTTTCTTTCTTATCCTTTTTAAAAAATGTTTATTTATTTATTTATGTATTTATTAGATATAAGTACACCGTAGCTGTCTTCAGACACTCCAGAAGAGGGTGTCAGATTCTGGAGAATATAAATCCCTCTTATGGTCTGCATATGATGGACATAAACACAGATTCACATACACTTCTAAAAATTTAAGATGGGTGGGCCCACTGAAAGGGCTCAACAATTAACAGCATTGTCTCTTCTTCCAGAGAACCTGGGATCAACTACCAGCAACTATATGGTGGCCCATCTCCAGTTCCAGGGGATCAGACAGATAGACAGACAGAGATAAAAAGGGCAGGTCTGCCTGGTTTTTCTTTCTTTCTTATCCTTTTAAAATAATGTTTATTTATTTATTTATTTATTTATTTATGTATTTATTAGCTATAAGTACATTGTAGTTGTCTTTAGACACTCCAGAAGAGGGTGTCAGATTCTGGAGAATCTAAATCCCTCTTATGGTCTGCATATGATGTACATAAACACAGCCTAACATATACTTCTAAAAATTTAAAGATAGGTGGAGCCACTGAAAGGGCTCAACAATTAACAGCATTGTCTCTTCTTCCAGAGAACCTGGGATCAACTAACAGCAACAATATGGTGGCCCATCTCCAGTTCCAAGGAATCAGACAGACAGACAGACAGACTGACAGAGGTAAGGATGGAGGCCTGCCTGGTCTTTCTTTCTTTCTTATACTTTTAAAAAAATGTTTATTTATTTATTTATTTATTTATTTATTTATTTATTTATGTATTTATTAGATATAAGTACACTGTAGCTGTCTTCAGACACTCTAGAAGAGGGTGTCATCTTCTGGAGAATCTAAATCCCTCTTATGGTCTGCATATGATGTACATAAACACAGACTCACATATACTTCTAAAAATTTAAAGATGGGTGGGCCCACTGAAAGGGCTCAACAATTAACACCATTGTCTCCTCTTCCAGAGAACTTGGGATCAACTACCAGCAACTATGTGGTGGCCCATCTCAAGTTGCAGGGCATCAGAGAGACAGACAGACAGACAGAGATAAGGATGGCAGGCCTGCCTGATTTATCTTTCTTTCTTATCTTTTTAAAAAATGTTTATTAATTAATTAATTAATTTATTTATTTATTTATTTATTTATTTATTAGATATATGTACACTGTAGCTGTCTTCAGACTCTCCAGAAAAGGGTGTCAGATTCTGGAGAATCTATATCCCTCTTATGGTCTGCATATGATGTACATAAACACAGCCTCACATATACTTCTAAAAATTTAAAGATGTTTGGGGCCAAAGAAAGGGCTCAACAATTAACAGCATTGTCTCCTCTTCCAGAGGACCTGGGATCAACTACCAGCAACTATATTGTGGCCCATCTCCAGTTCCAGGCGATCAGACAGACATACATACAGACAGACAGACAAGGATTGCAGGCCTGCCTGGTTTTTCTTTCTTTCTTATACATTTTAAAAATGTTTATTTATTTATATATATATTTATTAGATATAAGTACACTGTAGCTGTCTTCAGACACTCCAGAAGAGGGTGTCATATTCTGGAGAATCTAAATCACTCTTATGGTCTGCATATGATGTACATAAACACAGCCTCACATATACTTCTAAAAATTTAAAGAAGGGTGGGGCCACTCTAAAAGCTCAACAATTAACAGCATTGTCTCCTCTTCCAGAGTACCTGGGATCAACTACCAGCAACTATATGGTGGCCCATCTCCAGTTCCAGGGGATCAGACAGACAGACATACAGACAGTGATAAGGATGGCAGGCCTGCCTGGTCTTTCTTTCTTTCTTATCCTTTTTAAAAAAATGTTTATTTATATATTTATTTATGTATTTATTAGATATATGTACACTGTAGCTGTCTTCAGACACTCCAGAAGTGAGTGTCAGATTCTGGAGAATCTAAATCCCTCTTATGGTCTGCATATTCGGTACATAAACACAGCCTCGCATATACTTCTAAAAATTTAAAGATGGGTGGGTCCACTGAGAGGGCTCAACAATTAACAGCATTGTCTCCTCTTTCAGAGAACCTGGGATAAACTACCAGCACCTTATGGTGGCCCATCTCCAGTTCCAGAGGATCAGACAGACATACAGACAGAGAGACAGAGATATGGATAGCAGGCCTGCCTGGTCTTTCTTTATTTCTTATACTTTTTAAAAAATGTTTATTTATTTATTTATTTATTTATTTATCTATGTATGTATTAGATATAAGTACACTGTAGCTGTCTTCAGACACTCCAGAAGAGGGTGTCAGATTCTAGAGAATCTAAATCCTCTTATGGTCTGAATATGATGTACATAAACACAGCCTCACATATACTTCTAAAAATTATAAATAGGTGGGGCCACTGAAAGGACTCAACAATTAACAGCATTGTCTCCTCTTCCAGAGAACCTGGGATCAACTACCAGCACCTAAAAGGTGGCCCATCTCCAGTTCCAGGGGATCAGACAGACAGACAGACAGACAGAGATAAGGAGGGCAGGCATGCCTGGTTTTTCTTTCTTTCTTATCCTTTTAAAATAATGTTTATTTATTTATTTATTTATTTATTTATGTATTTATTAGATATAAGTACACTGTAGTTGTCTTCAGACACTCCAGAAGAGGGTGTCAGATGCTGGAGAATCAAAATCCCTCTTATGGTCTACATATGATATACGTAAACACAGCCTAACATATACTTCTAAAAATTTAAAGATAGGTGGAGCCACTGAAAGGGCTCAACAATTAACAGCATTGTCTCTTCTTCCAGAGAACCTGGGATCAACTAACAGCAACTATATGGTGGCCCATCTCCAGTTCCAAGGGATCAGACAGAGAGACTGACAGAGGTAAGGATGGAGGCCTGCGTGGTCTTTCTTTCTTTCTTATACTTTTAAAATAATGTTTATTTATTTATTTATTTATTTATTTATTTATTTATTAGATATAAGTACACTGTAGCTGTCTTCAGACACTCTAGAAGAGGGTGTCATCTTTTGGAGAATCTAAATCGCTCTTATGGTCTGCATATGATGTACATAAACACAGCCTCATATATACTTCTAAAAATTTAAAGATGGGTGGGCCCACTGAAAGGGCTCAACAATTAACACCATTGTCTCCTCTTCCAGAGAACGTGGGATCAACTACCAGCAACTATGTGGTGGCCCATCTCAAGTTGCAGGGGATCAGACAGACAGACAGACAGACAGAGATAAGGATGGCAGGCCTGCCTGGTCTTTCATTCTTTCTTATCCTTTTTTAAAAAATGTTTATTTATTTATTTATTTATTTATTTATTAGATATAAGTACACTGTAGCCGTCTTCAGACACTCCAGAAGAGGGTGTCAGATTCTGGAGAATCTAAATCCCTCTTATGGTTTGAATATGATGTACATAAACACAGCCTCACATATACTTCTAAAAATTAAAAATAGGTGGGGCCACTGAAAGGACTCAACAATTAACAGCATTGTCTCCTCTTCCAGAGAACCTGGGAACAACTACCAGCACCTAAAAGGTGGCCCATCTCCAGTTCCAGGGGATCAGACAGACAGACAGACAGACAGTGATAAGGATGGCAGGCCTGCCTGGTCTTTCTTTCTTTCTCATTCTTTTTTTAAAAAAATATTTATTTATTTATTTATTTATTTATTTATTTATTTATTTATTTATTATTAGAAATAAGTACACTGTAGCTGTTCAGACACTCCAGAAGAGGGTGTCAGATTCTGGAGAATCTAAATCCCTCTTATGGTCTGCATATGATGTACATAAACACAGCCTCACATATACTTCTAAAAATTTAAAGAAGGGTGGGGCCACTCTAAAAGCTCAACAATTAACAGCATTGTCTCCTCTTCCAGAGTACCTGGAATCAACTACCAGCAACTATATGGTGGCCCATCTCCAGTTCCAGGGGATCAGACAGACAGACATACAGACAGTGATAAGGATGGCAGGCCTGCCTGGTCTTTCTTTCTGTCTTATCCTTTTAAAAAAATGTTTATTTATATATTTATTTATGTATTTATTAGATATATGTACACTGTAGCTGCTTTCAGACACTCCAGAAGAGGGTGTCATATTCTGGAGAATCTAAATCCCTCTTATGGTCTGCATATGATGTACATAAACACAGCCTCATATATACTTCTAAAAATTTAAAGATGTGTGGGGCCATTGAGAGGGCTCAACAATTAACAGCATTGTCTCCTCTTTCAGAGAACCTGGGATAAACTACCAGCACCTTATGGTGGCCCATCTCCAGTTCCAGGGGATCAGACAGATAGACAGATAGACAGAAAGACAGAGATAAGGATGGCAGGCCTGCCTGTCTTTCTTTATTTCTTATACTTTTTAAAATATGTTTATTTATTTATTTATTTATTTATTTATTTATTTATTAGATATAAGTACACTGTAGCCATCTTCAGACACTCCATAAGAGGGTGTCAGATTCTAGAGAATCTAAATCCCTCTTATGGACTGAATATGATGTACATAAACACAGCCTCACATATACTTCTAAAAATTATAAATAGGTGGGGCCACTGAAAGGACTCAACAATTAACAGCATTGTCTCCTTTTCCAGAGAACCTGGGACCAACTACCAGCACCTAAAAGGTGGCCCATCTCCAGTTCCAGGGGATCAGACAGACAGACAGACAGACAGTGATAAGGATGGCAGGCCTGCCTGGTCTTTCTTTCTGTCTTATCCTTTTAAAAAAATGTTTATTTATATATTTATTTATGTGTTTATTAGATATATGTACACTGTAGCTGCTTTCAGACACTCCAGAAGAGGGTGTCATATTCTGGAGAATCTAAATCCCTCTTATGGTCTGCATATGATGTACATAAACACAGCCTCGCATATACTTCTAAAAATTTAAAGATGTGTGGGGCCACTGAGAGGGCTCAACAATTAACAGCATTGTCTCCTCTTTCAGAGAACCTGGGATAAACTACCAGCACCTTATGGTGGCCCATCTCCAGTTCCAGGGGATCAGACAGACAGACAGATAGACAGAAAGACAGAGATAAGGATGGCAGGCCTGCCTGGTCTTTCTTTATTTCTTATACTTTTTAAAATATGTTTATTTATTTATTTATTTATTTATTTATTTATGTATTTATTAGATATAAGTACACTGTAGCCGTCTTCAGACACTCCAGAAGAGGGTGTCAGATTCTAGAGAATCTAAATCCCTCTTATGGTCTGAATATGATGTACATAAATACAGCCTCACATATATTTCTAAAAATTATAAATAGGTGGGGCCACTGAAAGGACTCAACAATTAACAGCATTGTCTCCTCTTCCAGAGAACCTGGGATCAACTACCAGCACCTAAAAGGTGGCCCATCTCCAGTTCCAGGGGATCAGACAGACAGACAGACAGGCAGTGATAAGGATGGCAGGCCTTCCTGGTCTTTCTTTCTTTCTTATCCTTTTTTTAAAAAAATGTTTATTTATTTATTTATTTATTTATTTATTTATTTATTATTAGATATAAGTACACTGTAGCTGTTCAGACACTCCAGAAGAGGGTGTCAGATTCTGGAGAATCTAAATCCCTCTTATGGTCTGCATATGATGTACATAAACACAGCCTCACATATACTTCTAAAAATTTAAAGAAGGGTGGGGCCACTGAAAGGGCTCAACAATTAACCGAATTGTCTCCTCTTCCAGAGAACCTTGGATCAACTAACAGCACTATATGGTGGCCCATCTCCAGTTCCCGGGGATCAGATAGACAGACAGACAGACAGACAGAGATATGGATGGCAGGCCTGCCTGGTCTTTCTTTCTTTCTTATACTTTTTAAAAAATGTTTATTTATTTATTTATTTATTTATCTATTTATTTATTAGATATAAGTACACTGTAGCTGTCTTCAGACACTCCAGAAGAGGGTGTCAGATTCTGGAGAATCTAAATCCCTCTTATGGTCTGCATATGATGTACATAAACACAGCCTCACATATACCTCTAAATATTTAAAGATGGGTGGTGCCACTGAAAGGGCTCAACAATTAACAGCATTGTCTCCTCTTCCAGAGTACCTGGGATCAACTACCAGCAACTATATGGTGGCCCATCTCGAGTTCCAGGGGATCAGACAGACAGACATACAGACAGTGATAAGGATGGCAGGCCTGCCTGGTCTTTCTTTCTTTCTTATCCTTTTTAAAATAATGTTTATTTATATATTTATTTATGTATTTATTAGATATAAGTACACTGTAGCTGTCTTCAGACACTCCAGAAGAGGGTGTCAGATTCTGGAGAATCTAAATCCCTCTTATGGTCTGCATATGATGTACATAAACACAGCCTCACATATACTTCTAATAATTTAAAGATGTGTGGGGCCACTGAGAGGGCTCAACAATTAACAGCATTGTCTCCTCTTTCAGAGAACCTGGGATAAACTACCAGCACCTTATGGTGGCCCATCTCCAGTTCCAGGGGATCAGACAGACAGACAGACAGAGAGACAGAGATAAGGATGGCAGGCCTGCCTGGTCTTTCTTTATTTCTTATACTTTTTAAAAAATGTTTATTTATTTATTTATTTATTTATTTATGTATTTATTAGATATAAGTACACTGTTGCTGTCTTCAGACACTCCAGAAGAAGGTGTCAGATTCTGGAGAATCTAAATCCCTCTTATGGTCTGCATATGATGTACATAAACACAGCCTCACATATACTTCTAAATATTTAAAGATGGGTAGGGCCACTGATAGGGCTCAACAATTAACAGCATTGTCTCCTCTTCCAGAGAACCTGGGATCAACTACCAGCACCTTATAGTGTCCCATCTCCAGTTCCAGTGGATCAGACAGACAGACAGACAGACAGAGAGACAGAGATAAGGATGGCAGGCCTGCCTGGTCTTACTTTCTTTCTTATCCTTTTAAAAAAATGTTTATTTATTTATTTATTTATTTATTTATTTATTATATATAAGTATACTGTAGCTGTCTTCAGTCACTCCAGTAGAGGGTGTCAGATTCTGGAGAATCTAAATCCCTCTTATGGTCTGCATATGATGTACATAAACACAGCCTCACATATACTTATAAATATTTAAAGAAGTGTGGGGCCACTGGAAGGGCTAAACAATTAACCGAATTGTCTCCTCTTCCAGAGAACCTTGGATCAACTACCAGCACTATATGGTGGCCCATCTCAAGTTCCCGGGGATCAGATAGACAGACAGACAGACAGACAGAGATATGGATGGCAGGCCTGCCTGGTCTTTCTTTCTTTCTTATACTTTTTAAAAAATGTTTATTTATTTATTTATTTATTTATTTATCTATTTATTTTTTAGATATAAGTACACTCTAGCTGTCTTCAGACACTCCAGAAGAGGGTGTCAGATTCTGGAGAATCTAAATCCCTCTTATGGTCTGCATATGATGTACATAAACACAGCCTCACATATACCTCTAAATATTTAAAGATGGATGGCGCCACTGAAAGGGCTCAACAATTAACAGCATTGTCTCCTCTTCCAGAGTACCTGGGATCAACTACCAGCAACTATATGGTGGCCCATCTCCAGTTTTAGGGGATCAGACAGACAGACATACAGACAGTGATAAGGATGGCAGGCCTGCTTGGTCTTTCTTTCTTTCTTATCCTTTTTAAAAAAATGTTTATTTATATATTTATTTATGTATTTATTAGATATAAGTACACTGTAGCTGTCTTCAGACACTCCAGAAGAGTTTGTCAGATTCTGGAGAATCTAAATCCCTCTTATGGTCTGCATATGATGTACATAAACACAGCCTCACATATACTTCTAAAAATTTAAAGATGTGTGGGGCCACTGAGAGGGCTCAAAAATTAACAGCATTGTCTCCTCTTTCAGAGAACCTGGGATAAAATACCAGCACCTTATGGTGGCCCATCTCCAGTTCCAGTGGATCAGACAGACAGACAGACAGAGAGACAGAGATAAGGATGGCAGGCCTGCCTGGTCTTTCTTTATTTCTTATACTTTTTAAAAAATGTTTATTTATTTATTTATTTATTTATTTATTTATTTATTAGATATAAGTACACTGTAGCTGTCTTCAGACACTCCAGAAGAGGGTGTCAGATTCTGGAGAATCTAAATCCCTTTTATGGTCTGCATATGATGTACATAAACACAGCCTCACATATACTTCTAAATATTTAAAGATGGGTAGGGCCACTGATAGGGCTCAACAATTAACAGCATTGTCTCCTCTTCCAGAGAACCTGGGATCAACTACCAGCAACTTTATGGTAGCCCAACTCCAGTTCCAGGGGATCAGACAGACAGACAGACAGACAGAGATAAGGATGGCAGGCCTGCCTGGTCTTACATTCTTTCTTATCCTTTTTAAAAAATGTTTAAATATTTATTTATTTATTTATTATACATAAGTACACTGTAGCTGTCTTCAGTCACTCCAGTAGAGGGTGTCAGATTCTGGAGAATCTAAATCCTCTTATAATCTGAATATGATGTACATAAACACAGCCTCACATAAACTTCTAAATATTTAAAGAAGTGTGGGGCCACTGAAAGGGCTAAACAATTAACCGAATTGTCTCCTCTTCCAGAGAACCTTGGATCAACTACCAGCACTATATGGTGGCCCATATCCAGTTCCTGGGGATCAGATAGACAGACAGACAGACAGACAGAGATATGGATGGCAGGCCTGCCTGGTCTTTCTTTCTTTCTTATACTTTTTAAAAAATGTTTATTTATTTATTTATTTATCTATCTATTTATTTATTAGAAATAAGTACTGTAGCTGTCTTCAGACACTCCAGAAGAGGGTGTCAGATTCTGGAGAATCTAAATCCCTCTTATGGTCTGCATATGATGTACATAAACACAGCCTCATATATACCTCTAAATATTTAAAGATGGGTGGCGCCACTGAAAGGGCTCAACAATTAACAGCATTGTCTCCTCGTGCAGATACCTGGGATCAACTAGCAGAAACTATTTGGTGGCCCATCTCCAGTTCCAGGGGATCAGACAGACAGACATACAGACAGTGATAAGGATGGCAGGCCTGCCTGGTCTTTCTTTCTTTCTTTCTTATCTTTTTAAAAAATGTTTATTTATATATTTATTCATGTATTTATTAGATATAAGTACACTGTAGCTATCTTCAGACACTCCAGAAGAGGGTGTCAGATTGTGGAGAATCTAAATCCCTCTTATGGTCTGCATATGATGTACATAAACACAGCCTCACATATACTTCTAAAAATTTAAAGATGTGTGGGGCCACTGAGAGGGCTCAACAATTAACAGCATTGTCTCCTCTTTCAGAGAACCTGGGATAAACTACCAGCACCTTATGGTGGCCCATCTCCAGTTCCAAGGGATCAGACAGACAGACAGACAGACTGACAGAGATAAGGATGGAGGCCTGCCTGGTCTTTCTTTCGTTCTTATACTTTTAAGAAATGTTTATTAATTTAAGTATGTATTTATTAGATTTAAGTACAAGGTAGCTGTCTTCAGACACTCTAAAAGAGGGTGTCATCTTCTGGAGAATCTAAATCCCTCTTATGGTCTGCATATGATGTACATAAACACAGCCTCACATATATTTCTAAAAATTTAAAGATGGGTGGGCCCACTGAAAGGGCTCAACAATTAACAGCATTGTCTCTTCTTCCAGAGAACGTGGGATCAACTACCAGCAACTATATGGTGGCCCATCTCAAGTTCCAGGGGAAAAGACAGACAGACAGACAGACAGAGATAAGGATGGCAGGCCTGCCTGATTTTTCTTTCTTTCTTATCCTTTTTAAAAAATGTTTATTAATTTATTTATTTATTTATTCATTTATTTATTTATTTATTTATTTATTTATGTATTTATTAGATGTAAGTACACTGTAGCTGTCTTCAGACTCTCCAGAAGAGGGTGTCAGATTCTGGAGAATCAATATCCCTCATATGGTCTGCATATGATGTACATGAACACAGCCTCACATATACTTCTAAAAATTTAAAGATGGGTGGGGCCACTGAAAGGGCTCAACAATTAACAGCATTGTCTCCTCTTCCAGAGAACCTGGGATCAACTACCAGCAACTATATGGTGGCCCATCTCCAGTTTCAGGGTATCTGACAGATAGACACACAGACAGACAGACAGAAAAGGTGGCAGGCCTGCCTGGTCTTTCTTTCTTTCTTATTCTTTTTAAAAAATGATTATTTATTTATTTATGTATTTATTAGATATAAGTACAATGTAGCTGTCTTCAGTCACTCCAGAAGAGGGTGTCAGATTCTGGAGAATCTATATCCCTCTTATGGTCTGCATATGATGTACATAAACACAGCCTCACATTTACTTCTAAAAATTTAAAGATGTGTGGGGCCAATGAAAGGGATCAACAATTAACAGCATGGTCTCCTCTTATAGAGAACATGGGATCAACTACCAGCAACTATATGGTGGCCCATCTCCAGTTCCAGGGGATCAGACAGACAGACAGACAGACAGATAGAGTTAAGAATGGCAGGCCTACCTGGTCTTTCATTCTTTCTTATCCTTTTTAAAAAATGTTTATTAATTTAAGTATGTATTTATTAGATGTAAGTACACTGTAGCTGTCTTCAAACACTCCCGAAGAGGGTGTCAGATTCTGGAGAATCTATATCCCTCTTATGGTCTGCATATGATGTACATAAACACAGCCTCACATATACTTCTAAAAATTTAAAGATGGGTGGGGCCACTGAAAGGGCTCAACAATTAACAGCACTGACTCCTCTTCCAGAGAACCTGGGATCAACTACCAGCAATTATATGGTGGCCCATCTCCAGTTTCAGGGGATCAGACAGACAGACAGACAGACAAACAAGGATGGCAGGCCTGCCTGGTCTCTCTTTCTTTATTATCCTTTTTAAAAAATATTTATTTGTTTATTTATGAATTTATTAGATATAAGTACACTGTAGCTGTCTTCAGACACTCTAGAAGAGTGTGTCATCTTCTGGAGAATCGAAATCCCTCTTATGGTCTGCATATGATGTACATAAACACAGCCTCACATATACTTGTAAAAATTTAAAGATGGGTGGGGCCACTGAAAGGGCTCAACAATTAACAGCATTGTCTCCTCTTCCAGAGGACCTGGGATCAACTACCAGCAACTATATTGTGGCCCATCTCCAGTTCCAGGGGATCAGACAGACATACAGACAGACAGACAGACAAGGATTGCAGGCCTGCCTGGTTTTTCTTTCTTTCTTATACATTTTAAAAATGTTTATTTATTTATATATGTATTTCTTAGATATAAGTACACTGTAGCTTTCTTTAGACACTCCAGAGGAGGGTGTCAGATTCTGGAGAATCTAAATCCCTCTTATGGTCTGCATATGATGTACATAAACACAGCCTCACATATACTTCTAAAAATTTAAAGAAGGGTGGGGCCACTCTAAAAGCTCAACAATTAACAGCATTGTCTCCTCTTCCAGAGTACCTGGTATCAACTACCAGCAACTATATGGTGGCCCATCTCCAGTTCCAGGGGATCAGACAGACAGACATACAGACAGTGAAAAGGATGGCTGGCCTGCCTGGTCTTTCTTTGTTTCTTATCCTTTTTAAAAAAATGTTTATTTATATATTTATTTATGTATTTATTAGATATAAGTACACTGTAGCTGTCTTCAGACACTCAAGAAGAGGGTCTCAGATTCTGGAGAATCTAAATCCCTCTTATGGTCTGCATATGATGTACATAAACACAGCCTCACATATACTTCTAAAAATTAAAAATGGGTGGGGCCACTGAAAGGGCTCAACAATTAACAGCATTGTCTCCTCTTCCAGAGAACCTGGGATCAACTACCAGCAACTACAAGGTGGCCCATCTCCAGTTCCAGGGGATCAGACAGACAGACAGACAGACAGAGATTAGGATGGCAGGCCTGCCTGGTCTTTCTTTCTTTCTTATCCTTTTAAAATCATGTTTATTTATTTATTTATATTTATTTATATATGTATTTATTAGATATAAGTACACTGTAGTTGTCTTCAAACACTCCAGAAGAGGGTGTCAGATTCTGGAGAATATAAATCCCTCTTATGGTCTGCATATGATGTACATAAACACAGCCTAACATATACTTCTAAAAATTTAAAGATAGTTGGAGCCACTGAAAGGGCTCAACAATTAACAGCATTGTCTCCTCTTCCAGAGAACCTGGGATCAACTACCTGCAACTATATGGTGGCCCATCTCCACTCCCAGGGGATCAGACAGACAGACAGACAGACAAGGATAAGGATGGCAGGCCTGCCTGGTCTTTCTTTCTTTCTTATACTTTTTAAAAAAATTGTATTTATTTATGTATTTATTAGATATATGTACACTGTAGCTGTCTTCAGACACTCAGAAGAGGGTGTCAGATTCTGATGAATCTAAATCCCTCTTCTGGTCTGCATATGATGTACATAAACACAGCCTCACATACACGTCTAAAAATTTAAAGATGGGTAGGGCCACTGATAGGGCTCAACAATTAACAGCATTGTCTCCTCTTCCAGAGAACCTGGGATCAACTACCAGCAACTATATGGTAGCCCATCTCCAGTTCCAGGGGATCAGACAGACAGACAGACAGACAGACAGAGATAAGGATGGCAGGCCTGCCTGGTCTTACTTTCTTTCTTATCCTTTTTAAAAAATGTTTATTTATTTATTTATTTATTTATTTATGTATTTATTATATATAAGTACACTGTAGCTGTACTTATATATAATATACAATTAAGAGCATTGTCTCCACTTCCAGAGAACCTTGGATCAACTACCAGCAACTATATGGTGGCCCATCTCCAGTTCCAGGGGATCAGACAGACAGACAGATAGAGATAAGGATGGCAGGCCTGCCTGGTCTTACTTTCTTTCTTATCCTTTTTAAAAAATGTTTATTTATTTATTTATTTATTTATTTATTACATATAAGTACACTGTAGCTGTCTTCAGACACTCCAGTAGAGGGTGTCAGATTCTGGAGAATCTAAATCCTCTTATAATCTGAATATGATGTACATAAACACAGCCTCACATATACTTCTAAATATTTAAAGAAGTGTGCGGCCACTGAAAGGGCTCAACAATTAAGAGCATTGTCTCCTCTTCCAGAGAACCTTGGATCAACTACCAGCAACTATATGGTGGCCCATCTCCAGTTCCCGGGGATCTGATAGACAGACAGACAGACAGGCAGAGATATGGATGGCAGGCCTGCCTGGTCTTTCTTTCTTATCCTTTTTAAAAAATGTTTATTTATTTATTTATTTATTTATTTATTTATTTATGTATTTAGTAGATATAAGTACACTGTAGCTTTTCAGACACTACAGAAGAGCGTGTCAGATTCTGGAGAATCTAAATCCCTCTTATGGTCTGCATATGATGTACATAAACACAGCCTCACATATACTTCTAAAAATTTAAAGAAGGGTGGGGCCACTCTAAAAGCTCAACAATTAACAGCATTGTCTCCTCTTCCAGAGTACCTGGGATCAACTACCAGCAACTATATTGTGGCCCATCTCCAGTTCCAGGGGATCAGACAGACAGACATACAGACAGTGCTAAGGATGGCAGGCCTGCCTGGTCTTTCTTTCATTCTTATCCTTTTTAAAAAAATGTTTATTTATATATTTATTTATGTATTTATTAGATATAAGTACACTGTAGCTGTCTTCAGACACTCCAGAAGAGGGTGTCAGATTCTGGAGATTCTAAATCCCTCTTATGGTCTGCATATGATGTACATAAACAAAGCCTCACATATACTTCTAAAAATTTAAAGATGGGTGGGGCCACTGAGAGGGCTCAGCAATTAACAGCATTGTCTCCTCTTTCAGAGAACCTGGGATAAACTACCAGCACCTTATGGTGGCCCAACTCCAGTTCCAGTGGATCAGACAGACAGACAGACAGAGAGACAGAGATAAGGATGGCAGGCCTGCCTGGTCTTACTTTATTTCTTATACTTTTTAAAAAATGTTTATTTATTTATTTATTCATTTATTTATTTATTTATTAGATATAAGTACACTGTAGCCGTCTTCAGACACTCCAGAAGAGGGTGTCAGATTCTGGAGAATCTAAATCCCTCTTATGGTTTGAATAAGATGTACATAAACACAGCTCACATATACTTCTAAAAATTAAAAATGGGTGGGGCCACTGAAAGGGCTCAATAATTAACAGCATTGTCTCCTCTTCCAGAGAACGTGGGATCAACTACCAGCACCTACAAGGTGGCCCATCTCCAGTTCCACGGGATCAGACAGACAGACAGACAGAGATAAGGATGGCAGGCCTGCCTGGTCTTTCTTTCTTTCTTATCCTTTTTAAAAAATATTTATTTATTTATTTATTTATTTATGTATTTCTTAGATATAAGTACACTGTAGCTTTCTTTAGACACTCCAGAGGAGGGTGTCAGATTCTGGAGAATGTAAATCCCTCTTATGGTCTGCATATGATGTACATAAACACAGCCTCACATATACTGAGCTGAGGTGTCACAGGCCAACTGCTGGAATTTCTGAGTACCACCTAGAGAGAGAAAAGCTATGCTGTGGTTTCTTAATTTATGTATTTTATTATTTCTATTTGTTGTTTTTTTTTGTTTTATTTGTTTTTAGAGAAGTCCTCAGTCTGTAGCTCTGGCTGACCCAGGACTGCCTACTTGTGTTAATTAGGGTTTCACAGCTGGGAACAGACACCAAGAGCAAGGTAAGGCTTAGAAAACCCTACATTCAGTGGTGGCTCAAGCTCTTAATGAGAGCACTCTGTAGGCAGAGGCAGTCAGTTTCTGAGTTTGAGGCCACCCTGGTGAAAGACAGGGCTAGGGTAGGGGCTAGGGTGAGGAAAGAAAGAAAGAAAGAAAGAAAAGTTTATAATAAAAAGTTTTTATAAAAGTTTTATAAAAAGTGTTAAAGTTTTTAAAAATTAAAAAAAAAAAAATACCAGATCACCATCACACAGCATTGGCTGTCTTCAGGTGTATCCTTTCAGCCTCCAAAACAAAAAACAATGGCTGGCTGTTTCAGGTGTATCCTATTCTCGAGTCTTATTTCCAACCTTAGAGCTGGGCTGAGCTGCCTCATTATGTAATTGCAAACCTTCCTTGGTTTGTCTTTTCCATTTCTAAGACTAACAGGCCTTTTTCTATTTATTGAATATGCTCATGACTGTCCTTTAGATATAGTAAATATAACTGTTGCTTATAAAACTTGTTTTCTAGGAATTTTTAAAGGGCAATGGCAGAGTTTATTTATAAAAAAATATTTTGCATTTATTTATTTGTGTGAGTGATGAAGCTCAGGTCTTCAAACTCGTCAGGAGGTATGATTACCTCCCCTCTCTCTCAACCCCTCTCTCTCCTCTCTCAATGATTGTGTAAGAATGTTTTGCATGTGTATGCTGTGCCCACAGACTCCAGAACAGAGTATTAGATCCCCTGGAACTGGAGATGGGCCACCATATATAATACTGGTAATTGAGCACAGGTTCTCTGGAAGAGGAGACAATGCTCTTAATTGTTGAGCCCTCTCTGTAGCCACATCTTTCTTTTTTTTTTTTTTGAGTATATGTGAGGCTGTGTTTATATACATCATATGCAGACAATAAGAATGATTTAGATTCTTCAGATTCTGACACCCTCTTCTGGACTGTCTGAAGATAGCTAGAGCATACTTAAATATAATAAATAAATAAATCTTTAAAAAGAAAAGGAAAAGTAAAAAAGAAAGAACAGGCCTGCCATATGCATGTTCATAGAGGAAAATGGGAGAGACCCCAATATAACCTCAGCAGGGTGCTTCCTTCTGGATGGTAGCTCATAGTTTCATCCCAGCAAGACAGGCAAATCATTGAGTTCAAGGACAGTAAGGTTCAGGACAGCCAAGGTTAGGAAGGAAAAGGGTCTATGTTGAGAATACAAACCGACAAAACAACAACTAGGAAAAAGAAGTGACAGTGTAACTTGGGGTAGGGTACCAACAAGAGAAAGCTTTCTGTTACCACTTACAAACACCAGTAGCCTTGCACACTTCTGCCCAGGTCCCTGCCTTCCTTTCTAGGAATTCTAAGGATGCCAGGGTGTGGGGGAATCCAGATTAACTTTTTAAAAACAAAGACTTGGTCTTTGATGTCTATAGGAAGCCCTTCTCAGTGCATTTAACTACCACTGAACTTTCAGGGCTGTGACTCAACTGTAACAAGGAACAGGGCTAAGAACCTGCAGCCTTTGAAAACAACTATTTTTTTAAAGTGGGGGACACAAATCAGCAGGAGAACCCCTCAGGTTCAGCCATAATACTTGTTAGGGAAAGAGACTCAATGTCCGGAGCTGAGGTCTCATGGGTGAACTGCTTCAAGCTCTGAGTATCATTGAAAGAAAGAAAAGATATCATGTGGTTGCTTAATTTATTTATTTTATTATTTCTATTTTTTGTTTTCTTTTGTTTTGTTTTAGAAAAGGCCTCAGTCTGTAGCTATGGCTGACCTAGGACAGACTACATGTGTTAATTAGGGTTTCACAGCTGAGAAACAGACCATACCTATGTAAGACTTAGAAAACCCAACAGTCAGTGGTGGCTCGAGCTCTTAATGAGAGCACTCTGGAGGCAGAGGCAGTCAGTTTCTGAGTTCGAGGCCAGCCTGGTTAAAGACAGGGATAGGCAGGGCTAGGCAAGGCAGGGCTGGGCTAGGCTAGGCTAGGCAAGGGGCTGGGCTAGTCAAGGCAAGGGACTAGGCTAGGCTACTCAAGGGGATAGGCAAGACAGACAGACAGAGAGAAGGACAGACAAGGATGGCAGGCCTGCCTGGTTTTTCTTTCTTTCTTATCCCTTTTAAAAAATGTTTATTTATTTATTTATTTATTTATTTATTTATTTATGTATTTATTAGATATACGTACACTGTAGCTGTCTTCAGACACTCCAGAAGAGGGTGTCAGATTCTGGAGAATCTATATCCCTCTTATGGTCTGCATATGATGTACATAAACACAGCCTCACATATACTTCTAAAAATTTAAAGAAGGGTGGGGCCACTCTAAAAGCTCAACAATTAACAGCATTGTCTCCTCTTCCAGAGTACCTGGGATCAACTACCAGCAACTATATGGTGGCCCATCTCCAGTTCCAGGGGATCAGACAGACAGACATACAGACAGTGATAAGGATGGCAGGCCTGCCTGGTCTTTCTTTCTTTCTTATCCTTTTTAAAAAAATGTTTGTTTATTTATTTATTTATTTATTTATTTATTTATTTATGTATTTATTAGATATAAGTACACTGTAGCTGTCTTCAGACACTCCAGAAGAGGGTGTCAGATTCTGGAGAATCTAAATCCCTCTTATGGTCTTCATATGATGTACATAAACAAGGCCTCACATATACTTCTAAAAATTTAAAGATGTGTGGGGACAGTGAGAGGGCTCAACAATTAACAGCATTGTCTCCTCTTTCAGAGAACCTGGGATAAACTACCAGCACCTTATGGTGGCCCATCTCCAGTTCCAGTGGATCAGACAGACAGACAGTCAGAGAGACAGAGATAAGGATGGAAGGCCTGCCTGGTCTTTCTTTATTTCTTATACTTTTTAAAAAATGTTTATTTATTTATTTATTTATGTATTTATTAGATATAAATACACTGTAGCCGTCTTCAGACACTCCAGAAGAGGGTGTCAGATTCTGGAGAATCTAAATCCCTCTTATGATTTGAATATGATGTACATAAACACAGCCTCACATATACTTCTAAAAATTAAAAATGGGTGGGGCCACTGAAAGGGCTCAATAATTAACAGCATTGTCTCCTCTTCCAGAGAACGTGGGATCAACTACCAGCACCTACAAGGTGGCCCATCTCCAGTTCCACGGGATCAGACAGACAGACAGACAGAGATAAGGATGGCAGGCCTGCCTGATTTTTCTTTCTTTCTTATCCTTTTTAAAAAATGTTTATTAATTTATTTATTTATTTATTCATTTATTTATTTATTTATTTATTTATGTATTTATTAGATGTAAGTACACTGTAGCTGTCTTCAGACTCTCCAGAAGAGGGTGTCAGATTCTGGAGAATCAATATCCCTCATATGGTCTGCATATGATGTACATGAACACAGCCTCACATATACTTCTAAAAATTTAAAGATGGGTGGGGCCACTGAAAGGGCTCAACAATTAACAGCATTGTCTCCTCTTCCAGAGAACCTGGGATCAACTACCAGCAACTATATGGTGGCCCATCTCCAGTTTCAGGGTATCTGACAGATAGACACACAGACAGACAGACAGAAAAGGTGGCAGGCCTGCCTGGTCTTTCTTTCTTTCTTATTCTTTTTAAAAAATGATTATTTATTTATTTATGTATTTATTAGATATAAGTACAATGTAGCTGTCTTCAGTCACTCCAGAAGAGGGTGTCAGATTCTGGAGAATCTATATCCCTCTTATGGTCTGCATATGATGTACATAAACACAGCCTCACATTTACTTCTAAAAATTTAAAGATGTGTGGGGCCAATGAAAGGGATCAACAATTAACAGCATGGTCTCCTCTTATAGAGAACATGGGATCAACTACCAGCAACTATATGGTGGCCCATCTCCAGTTCCAGGGGATCAGACAGACAGACAGACAGACAGATAGAGTTAAGAATGGCAGGCCTACCTGGTCTTTCATTCTTTCTTATCCTTTTTAAAAAATGTTTATTAATTTAAGTATGTATTTATTAGATGTAAGTACACTGTAGCTGTCTTCAAACACTCCCGAAGAGGGTGTCAGATTCTGGAGAATCTATATCCCTCTTATGGTCTGCATATGATGTACATAAACACAGCCTCACATATACTTCTAAAAATTTAAAGATGGGTGGGGCCACTGAAAGGGCTCAACAATTAACAGCACTGACTCCTCTTCCAGAGAACCTGGGATCAACTACCAGCAATTATATGGTGGCCCATCTCCAGTTTCAGGGGATCAGACAGACAGACAGACAGACAAACAAGGATGGCAGGCCTGCCTGGTCTCTCTTTCTTTATTATCCTTTTTAAAAAATATTTATTTGTTTATTTATGAATTTATTAGATATAAGTACACTGTAGCTGTCTTCAGACACTCTAGAAGAGTGTGTCATCTTCTGGAGAATCTAAATCCCTCTTATGGTCTGCATATGATGTACATAAACACAGCCTCACATATACTTGTAAAAATTTAAAGATGGGTGGGGCCACTGAAAGGGCTCAACAATTAACAGCATTGTCTCCTCTTCCAGAGGACCTGGGATCAACTACCAGCAACTATATTGTGGCCCATCTCCAGTTCCAGGGGATCAGACAGACATACAGACAGACAGACAGACAAGGATTGCAGGCCTGCCTGGTTTTTCTTTCTTTCTTATACATTTTAAAAATGTTTATTTATTTATATATGTATTTCTTAGATATAAGTACACTGTAGCTTTCTTTAGACACTCCAGAGGAGGGTGTCAGATTCTGGAGAATCTAAATCCCTCTTATGGTCTGCATATGATGTACATAAACACAGCCTCACATATACTTCTAAAAATTTAAAGAAGGGTGGGGCCACTCTAAAAGCTCAACAATTAACAGCATTGTCTCCTCTTCCAGAGTACCTGGTATCAACTACCAGCAACTATATGGTGGCCCATCTCCAGTTCCAGGGGATCAGACAGACAGACATACAGACAGTGAAAAGGATGGCTGGCCTGCCTGGTCTTTCTTTGTTTCTTATCCTTTTTAAAAAAATGTTTATTTATATATTTATTTATGTATTTATTAGATATAAGTACACTGTAGCTGTCTTCAGACACTCAAGAAGAGGGTCTCAGATTCTGGAGAATCTAAATCCCTCTTATGGTCTGCATATGATGTACATAAACACAGCCTCACATATACTTCTAAAAATTAAAAATGGGTGGGGCCACTGAAAGGGCTCAACAATTAACAGCATTGTCTCCTCTTCCAGAGAACCTGGGATCAACTACCAGCAACTACAAGGTGGCCCATCTCCAGTTCCAGGGGATCAGACAGACAGACAGACAGACAGAGATTAGGATGGCAGGCCTGCCTGGTCTTTCTTTCTTTCTTATCCTTTTAAAATCATGTTTATTTATTTATTTATATTTATTTATATATGTATTTATTAGATATAAGTACACTGTAGTTGTCTTCAAACACTCCAGAAGAGGGTGTCAGATTCTGGAGAATATAAATCCCTCTTATGGTCTGCATATGATGTACATAAACACAGCCTAACATATACTTCTAAAAATTTAAAGATAGTTGGAGCCACTGAAAGGGCTCAACAATTAACAGCATTGTCTCCTCTTCCAGAGAACCTGGGATCAACTACCTGCAACTATATGGTGGCCCATCTCCACTCCCAGGGGATCAGACAGACAGACAGACAGACAAGGATAAGGATGGCAGGCCTGCCTGGTCTTTCTTTCTTTCTTATACTTTTTAAAAAAATTGTATTTATTTATGTATTTATTAGATATATGTACACTGTAGCTGTCTTCAGACACTCAGAAGAGGGTGTCAGATTCTGATGAATCTAAATCCCTCTTCTGGTCTGCATATGATGTACATAAACACAGCCTCACATACACGTCTAAAAATTTAAAGATGGGTAGGGCCACTGATAGGGCTCAACAATTAACAGCATTGTCTCCTCTTCCAGAGAACCTGGGATCAACTACCAGCAACTATATGGTAGCCCATCTCCAGTTCCAGGGGATCAGACAGACAGACAGACAGACAGACAGAGATAAGGATGGCAGGCCTGCCTGGTCTTACTTTCTTTCTTATCCTTTTTAAAAAATGTTTATTTATTTATTTATTTATTTATTTATGTATTTATTATATATAAGTACACTGTAGCTGTACTCATATATAATATACAATTAAGAGCATTGTCTCCACTTCCAGAGAACCTTGGATCAACTACCAGCAACTATATGGTGGCCCATCTCCAGTTCCAGGGGATCAGACAGACAGACAGATAGAGATAAGGATGGCAGGCCTGCCTGGTCTTACTTTCTTTCTTATCCTTTTTAAAAAATGTTTATTTATTTATTTATTTATTTATTACATATAAGTACACTGTAGCTGTCTTCAGACACTCCAGTAGAGGGTGTCAGATTCTGGAGAATCTAAATCCTCTTATAATCTGAATATGATGTACATAAACACAGCCTCACATATACTTCTAAATATTTAAAGAAGTGTGCGGCCACTGAAAGGGCTCAACAATTAAGAGCATTGTCTCCTCTTCCAGAGAACCTTGGATCAACTACCAGCAACTATATGGTGGCCCATCTCCAGTTCCCGGGGATCTGATAGACAGACAGACAGACAGGCAGAGATATGGATGGCAGGCCTGCCTGGTCTTTCTTTCTTATCCTTTTTAAAAAATGTTTATTTATTTATTTATTTATTTATTTATTTATTTATGTATTTAGTAGATATAAGTACACTGTAGCTTTTCAGACACTACAGAAGAGCGTGTCAGATTCTGGAGAATCTAAATCCCTCTTATGGTCTGCATATGATGTACATAAACACAGCCTCACATATACTTCTAAAAATTTAAAGAAGGGTGGGGCCACTCTAAAAGCTGAACAATTAACAGCATTGTCTCCTCTTCCAGAGTACCTGGGATCAACTACCAGCAACTATATTGTGGCCCATCTCCAGTTCCAGGGGATCAGACAGACAGACATACAGACAGTGCTAAGGATGGCAGGCCTGCCTGGTCTTTCTTTCTTTCTTATCCTTTTTAAAAAAATGTTTATTTATATATTTATTTATGTATTTATTAGATATAAGTACACTGTAGCTGTCTTCAGACACTCCAGAAGAGGGTGTCAGATTCTGGAGATTCTAAATCCCTCTTATGGTCTGCATATGATGTACATAAACAAAGCCTCACATATACTTCTAAAAATTTAAAGATGGGTGGGGCCACTGAGAGGGCTCAGCAATTAACAGCATTGTCTCCTCTTTCAGAGAACCTGGGATAAACTACCAGCACCTTATGGTGGCCCAACTCCAGTTCCAGTGGATCAGACAGACAGACAGACAGAGAGACAGAGATAAGGATGGCAGGCCTGCCTGGTCTTACTTTATTTCTTATACTTTTTAAAAAATGTTTATTTATTTATTTATTCATTTATTTATTTATTTATTAGATAGAAGTACACTGTAGCCGTCTTCAGACACTCCAGAAGAGGGTGTCAGATTCTGGAGAATCTAAATCCCTCTTATGGTTTGAATAAGATGTACATAAACACAGCTCACATATACTTCTAAAAATTAAAAATGGGTGGGGCCACTGAAAGGGCTCAATAATTAACAGCATTGTCTCCTCTTCCAGAGAACGTGGGATCAACTACCAGCACCTACAAGGTGGCCCATCTCCAGTTCCACGGGATCAGACAGACAGACAGACAGAGATAAGGATGGCAGGCCTGCCTGGTCTTTCTTTCTTTCTTATCCTTTTTAAAAAATATTTATTTATTTATTTATTTATTTATGTATTTCTTAGATATAAGTACACTGTAGCTTTCTTTAGACACTCCAGAGGAGGGTGTCAGATTCTGGAGAATGTAAATCCCTCTTATGGTCTGCATATGATGTACATAAACACAGCCTCACATATACTGAGCTGAGGTGTCACAGGCCAACTGCTGGAATTTCTGAGTACCACCTAGAGAGAGAAAAGCTATGCTGTGGTTTCTTAATTTATGTATTTTATTATTTCTATTTGTTGTTTTTTTTTGTTTTATTTGTTTTTAGAGAAGTCCTCAGTCTGTAGCTCTGGCTGACCCAGGACTGCCTACTTGTGTTAATTAGGGTTTCACAGCTGGGAACAGACACCAAGAGCAAGGTAAGGCTTAGAAAACCCTACATTCAGTGGTGGCTCAAGCTCTTAATGAGAGCACTCTGTAGGCAGAGGCAGTCAGTTTCTGAGTTTGAGGCCACCCTGGTGAAAGACAGGGCTAGGGTAGGGGCTAGGGTGAGGAAAGAAAGAAAGAAAGAAAGAAAAGTTTATAATAAAAAGTTTTTATAAAAGTTTTATAAAAAGTGTTAAAGTTTTTAAAAATTAAAAAAAAAAAAATACCAGATCACCATCACACAGCATTGGCTGTCTTCAGGTGTATCCTTTCAGCCTCCAAAACAAAAAACAATGGCTGGCTGTTTCAGGTGTATCCTATTCTCGAGTCTTATTTCCAACCTTAGAGCTGGGCTGAGCTGCCTCATTATGTAATTGCAAACCTTCCTTAGTTTGTCTTTTCCATTTCTAAGACTAACAGGCCTTTTTCTATTTATTGAATATGCTCATGACTGTCCTTTAGATATAGTAAATATAACTGTTGCTTATAAAACTTGTTTTCTAGGAATTTTTAAAGGGCAATGGCAGAGTTTATTTATAAAAAAATATTTTGCATTTATTTATTTGTGTGAGTGATGAAGCTCAGGTCTTCAAACTCGTCAGGAGGTATGATTACCTCCCCTCTCTCTCAACCCCTCTCTCTCCTCTCTCAATGATTGTGTAAGAATGTTTTGCATGTGTATGCTGTGCCCACAGACTCCAGAACAGAGTATTAGATCCCCTGGAACTGGAGATGGGCCACCATATATAATACTGGTAATTGAGCCCAGGTTCTCTGGAAGAGGAGACAATGCTCTTAATTGTTGAGCCCTCTCTGTAGCCACATCTTTCTTTTTTTTTTTTTTTGAGTATATGTGAGGCTGTGTTTATATACATCATATGCAGACAATAAGAATGATTTAGATTCTTCAGATTCTGACACCCTCTTCTGGACTGTCTGAAGATAGCTAGAGCATACTTAAATATAATGAATAAATAAATCTTTAAAAAGAAAAGGAAAAGTAAAAAAGAAAGAACAGGCCTGCCATATGCATGTTCATAGAGGAAAATGGGAGAGACCCCAATATAACCTCAGCAGGGTGCTTCCTTCTGGATGGTAGCTCATAGTTTCATCCCAGCAAGACAGGCAAATCATTGAGTTCAAGGACAGTAAGGTTCAGGACAGCCAAGGTTAGGAAGGAAAAGGGTCTATGTTGAGAATACAAACCGACAAAACAACAACTAGGAAAAAGAAGTGACAGTGTAACTTGGGGTAGGGTACCAACAAGAGAAAGCTTTCTGTTACCACTTACAAACACCAGTAGCCTTGCACACTTCTGCCCAGGTCCCTGCCTTCCTTTCTAGGAATTCTAAGGATGCCAGGGTGTGGGGGAATCCAGATTAACTTTTTAAAAACAAAGACTTGGTCTTTGATGTCTATAGGAAGCCCTTCTCAGTGCATTTAACTACCACTGAACTTTCAGGGCTGTGACTCAACTGTAACAAGGAACAGGGCTAAGAACCTGCAGCCTTTGAAAACAACTATTTTTTTAAAGTGGGGGACACAAATCAGCAGGAGAACCCCTCAGGTTCAGCCATAATACTTGTTAGGGAAAGAGACTCAATGTCCGGAGCTGAGGTCTCATGGGTGAACTGCTTCAAGCTCTGAGTATCATTGAAAGAAAGAAAAGATATCATGTGGTTGCTTAATTTATTTATTTTATTATTTCTATTTTTTGTTTTCTTTTGTTTTGTTTTAGAAAAGGCCTCAGTCTGTAGCTATGGCTGACCTAGGACAGACTACATGTGTTAATTAGGGTTTCACAGCTGAGAAACAGACCATACCTATGTAAGACTTAGAAAACCCAACAGTCAGTGGTGGCTCGAGCTCTTAATGAGAGCACTCTGGAGGCAGAGGCAGTCAGTTTCTGAGTTCGAGGCCAGCCTGGTTAAAGACAGGGATAGGCAGGGCTAGGCAAGGCAGGGCTGGGCTAGGCTAGGCTAGGCAAGGGGCTGGGCTAGTCAAGGCAAGGGACTAGGCTAGGCTACTCAAGGGGATAGGCAAGACAGACAGACAGAGAGAAGGACAGACAAGGATGGCAGGCCTGCCTGGTTTTTCTTTCTTTCTTATCCCTTTTAAAAAATGTTTATTTATTTATTTATTTATTTATTTATTTATGTATTTATTAGATATACGTACACTGTAGCTGTCTTCAGACACTCCAGAAGAGGGTGTCAGATTCTGGAGAATCTATATCCCTCTTATGGTCTGCATATGATGTACATAAACACAGCCTCACATATACTTCTAAAAATTTAAAGAAGGGTGGGGCCACTCTAAAAGCTCAACAATTAACAGCATTGTCTCCTCTTCCAGAGTACCTGGGATCAACTACCAGCAACTATATGGTGGCCCATCTCCAGTTCCAGGGGATCAGACAGACAGACATACAGACAGTGATAAGGATGGCAGGCCTGCCTGGTCTTTCTTTCTTTCTTATCCTTTTTAAAAAAATGTTTGTTTATTTATTTATTTATTTATTTATTTATTTATTTATGTATTTATTAGATATAAGTACACTGTAGCTGTCTTCAGACACTCCAGAAGAGGGTGTCAGATTCTGGAGAATCTAAATCCCTCTTATGGTCTTCATATGATGTACATAAACAAGGCCTCACATATACTTCTAAAAATTTAAAGATGTGTGGGGACAGTGAGAGGGCTCAACAATTAACAGCATTGTCTCCTCTTTCAGAGAACCTGGGATAAACTACCAGCACCTTATGGTGGCCCATCTCCAGTTCCAGTGGATCAGACAGACAGACAGTCAGAGAGACAGAGATAAGGATGGAAGGCCTGCCTGGTCTTTCTTTATTTCTTATACTTTTTAAAAAATGTTTATTTATTTATTTATTTATGTATTTATTAGATATAAATACACTGTAGCCGTCTTCAGACACTCCAGAAGAGGGTGTCAGATTCTGGAGAATCTAAATCCCTCTTATGATTTGAATATGATGTACATAAACACAGCCTCACATATACTTCTAAAAATTAAAAATGGGTGGGGCCACTGAAAGGGCTCAATAATTAACAGCATTGTCTCCTCTTCCAGAGAACGTGGGATCAACTACCAGCACCTACAAGGTGGCCCATCTCCAGTTCCACGGGATCAGACAGACAGACAGACAGAGATAAGGATGGCAGGCCTGCCTGGTCTTTCTTTCTTTCTTATCCTTTTTAAAAAATATTTATTTATTTATTTATTTATTTATTTATGTATTTATTAGATATAAGTACACTGTAGACGTCTTCAGACACTCCAGAAGAGGGTGTCAGATTCTGGATAATCTAAATCCCTCTTATGGTCTGCATATGATGTACATAAACACAGCCTCACATATACTTCTAAAAATTTAAAGAAGGGTGGGGCCACTCTTAAAGCTCAACAATTAACAGCATTGTCTCCTCTTCCAGAGTACCTGGGATCAATTACCAGCAACTATATGGTGGCCCATCTCCAGTTCCAGGGGATCAGACAGAAAGACATACAGACAGTGATAAGGATGGCAGGCCTGCCTGGTCTTTCTTTATTTCTTATACTTTTTAAAAATTGTTTATTTATTTATTTATTTATTTATGTATTTATTAGATATAAGTACACTGTAGCCGTCTTCAGACACTCCAGAAGAGGGTGTCAGATTCTAGAGAATCTAAATCCCTCTTATGGTCTGCATATGATGTACATACACACAGCCTCACATTTACATCTAAAAATTTAAAGATGTGTGGGGCCAATGAAAGGGATCAACAATTAACAGCATTGTCTCCTCTTATAGAGAACCTGGGATCAACTACCAGCAACTATATGGTGGCCCATCTCCAGTTCCAGGGGATCAGACAGACAGACAGACATACAGACAGATATAGTTAAGGATGGCAGGCCTACCTTGTCTTTCCTTCTTTCTTATCCTTTTAAAAAAATGTTTATTAATTTAAGTATGTATTTATTAGATATAAGTAAACTGTAGCTGTCTTCAAACACTCCCGAAGAGGGTGTCAGATTCTCGAGAATCTATATCCCTCTTATGGTCTGCATATGATGTACAGGAACACAGCCTCACATATACTTCTAAAAATTTAAAGATGGGTGGGGCCACTGAAAGGGCTCAACAATTAACAGCACTGACTCCTCTTCCAGAGAACCTGGGATCAACTACCAGCAATTATATAGTGGCCCATCTCCAGTTCCAGGGGATCAGACAGACAGACAGACCGACAAAAATGGCAGGCCTGCCAGGTCTTTCTTTATTTCTTATACTTTTTAAAAAATATTTATTTATTTATTTATTTATTTATTTATTTATTAGATATAAGTACACTGTAGCCGTCTTCAGACACTCCAGAAGAGGGTGTCAGATTCTGGAGAATCTAAATCCCTCTTATGGTTTGAATATGATGTACATAAACACAGCCTCACATATACTTCTAAAAATTAAAAATGGGTGGGGCCACTGAAAGGGCTCAACAATTAACAGCATTGTCTCCTCTTCCAGAAAACCTGGGATCAACTACCTGCACCTACAAGGTGGCCCATCTCCAGTTCCAGGGTATCAGACAGACAGACAGACAGAGATAAGGATGGCAGGCCTGCCTGGTCTTTCTTTCTTTCTTATCCTTTTTAAAAAATATTTATTTATTTATTTATTTATTTATTTATGTATTTCTTAGATATAAGTACACTGTAGCTTTCTTTAGACACTCCAGAGGAGGGTGTCAGATTCTGGAGAATGTAAATCCCTCTTATGGTCTGCATATGATGTACATAAACACAGCCTCACATATACTGAGCTGAGGTGTCACAGGCCAACTGCTGGAATTTCTGAGTACCACCTAGATAGAGAAAAGCTATGCTGTGGATGATTAATTTATGTATTTTATTATTTCTATTTGTTGTTTTGTTTTGTTTTATTTGTTTTTAGAGAAGTCCTCAGTCTGTAGCTCTGGCTGACCCAGGACTGCCTACTTGTGTTAATTAGGGTTTCACAGCTGAGAACAGACACCAAGAGCAAGGTAAGGCTTAGAAAACCCTACATTCAGTGGTGGCTCAAGCTCTTAATGAGAGCACTCTGTAGGCAGAGACAGTTAGTTTCTGAGTTCGAGGTCACCCTGGTGAAAGACAGGGCTAGGGTAGGGGCTAGGGTGAGGAAAGAAAGAAAGGAAAGTTTATAATAAAAAGTTTTTATAAAAGTTTTATAAAAAGTGTTAAAGTTTTTAAAAATTAAAAAAAAATACCAGATCACCATCACACAGCATTGGCTGTCTTCAGGTGTATCCTTTCAGCCTCCAAAACAAAAAACAATGGCTGGCTGTCTTCAGGTGTATCCTATTCTCGAGTCTTATTTCCAACCTTAGAGCTGGGCTGAGCTGCCTCATTATGTAATTGCAAACCTTCCTTGGTTTGTCTTTTCCATTTCTAAGACTAACAGGCCTTTTTCTATTTATTGAATATGCTCATGACTGTCCTTTAGATATAGTAAATATAACTGTTGCTTATAAAACTTGTTTTCTAGGAATTTTTAAAGGGCAATGGCAGAGTTTATTTATAAAAAAATATTTTGCATTTATTTATTTGTGTGAGTGATGAAGCTCAGGTCTTCAAACTCGTCAGGAGGTATGATTACCTCCCCTCTCTCTCAACCCCTCTCTCTCCTCTCTCAATGATTGTGTAAGAATGTTTTGCATGTGTATGCTGTGCCCACAGACTCCAGAACAGAGTATTAGATCCCCTGGAACTGGAGATGGGCCACCATATATAATACTGGTAATTGAGCACAGGTTCTCTGGAAGAGGAGACAATGCTCTTAATTGTTGAGCCCTCTCTGTAGCCACGTCTTTCTTTTTCTTTTTTTTTTTTTTTGAGTATATGTGAGGCTGTGTTTATATACATCATATGCAGACAATAAGAATGATTTAGATTCTTCAAAATCTGACACCCTCTTCTGGACTGTTTGAAGATAGCTACAGCATACTTAAATATAATAAATAAATAAATCTTTAAAAAGAAAAGGAAAAGTAAAAAAGAAAGATCAGGCCTGCCATATGCATGTTCATAGAGGAAAATGGAAGAGACCCCAATCTAACCTCAGCAGGGTGCTTCCTTCTGGATGGTAGCTCACAGTTTCATCCCAGCAAGACAGGCAAATCACTGAGTTCAAGGACAGTAAGGTTCAGGACAGCCAAGGTTAGGAAGGAAAAGGGTCTATGTTGAGAATACAAACCGACAAAACAATTACTAGGAAAAAGAAGTGACAGTGTAACTTGGGGTAGGGTACCAACAAGAGAAAGCTTTCTGTTACCACTTACAAACACCAGTAGCCTTGCACCCTTCTGCCCAGGTCCCTGCCTTCCTTTCTAGGAATTCTAAGGATGCCAGGGTGTGGGGGAATCCAGATTAACTTTTTAAAAACAAAGACTTGGTCTTTGATGTCTATAGGAAGCCCTTCTCAGTGCCTTTAACTACCACTGAACTTTCAGGGCTGTGACTCAACTGTAACAAGGAACAGGGCTAAGAACCTGCAGCCTTTGAAAACAACTATTTTTTTAAAGTGGGGGACACAAATCAGCAGTAGAACCCCTCAGGTTCAGCCATAATACTTGTTAGGGAAAGAGCCTCAATGTCTGGAGCTGAGGTCTCATGGGTGAACTGCTTCAAGCTCTGAGTATCATTGAAAGAAAGAAAAGATATCATGTGGTTGCTTAATTTATTTATTTTATTATTTCTATTTTTTGTTTTCTTTTGTTTTGTTTTAGAAAAGGCCTCAGTCTGAAGCTATGGCTGACCTAGGACAGACTACATGTGTTAATTAGGGTTTCACAGCTGAGAAACAGACCATACCTATGTAAGACTTAGAAAACCCAACAGTCAGTGGTGGCTCGAGCTCTTGATGAGAGCACTCTGGAGGAAGAGGCAGTCAGTTTCTGAGTTCGAGGCCAGCCTGGTTAAAGACAGGGATAGGCAGGGCTAGGCAAGGCAGGGCTGGGCTAGGCTAGGCTAGGCAAGGGGCTGGGCTAGTCAAGGCAAGGGACTAGGCTAGGCTACTCAAGGGGCTAGGCAAGACAGACAGACAGAGAGAAAGACAGACAAAGATGGCAGGCCTGCCTGGTTTTTCTTTCTTTCTTATACCTTTTAAAAAATGTTTGTTTATTTATTTATTTATTTATTTATTTATGTATTTATTAGATATACTTACACTGTAGCTGTCTTCAGACACTCCGAAGAAGGTGTCAGATTCTGGAGAATCTATATCCCTCTTATGGTCTGCATATGATGTACATACACACAGCCTCACATTTACATCTAAAAATTTAAAGATGTGTGGGTCCAATGAAAGGGATCAACAATTAACAGCATTGTCTCCTCTTATAGAGAACCTGGGATCAACTACCAGCAACTATATGGTGGCCCATCTACAGTTCCAGGGGATCAGACAGACAGACAGACATACAGACAGATAGAGTTAGGGATGGCAGGCCTACCTTGTCTTTCCTTCTTTCTTATCCTTTTAAAAAAATGTTTATTAATTTAAGTATGTATTTATTAGATATAAGTACACTGTAGCTGTCTTCAAACACTCCAGAAGAGGGTGTCAGATTCTAGAGAATCTAAATCCCTCTTATGGTCTGAATATGATGTACATAAACACAGCCTCACATATACCGCTAAATATTTAAAAATAGGTGGGGCCACTGAAAGGACTCAACAATTAACAGCATTGTCTCCTCTTCCAGAGAACCTGGGATCAACTACCAGCAATTATATGGTGGCCCATCTCCAGTTCCAGGGGATCAGACAGACAGACAGACAGACAAGGATGACAGGCCTGCCTGGTCTCTCTTTCTTTATTATCCTTTTTTAAAAATGTTTATTTGTTTATTTATGAATTTATTAGATATAAGTACACTGTAGCTGTCTTCAGACACTCCAGAAGAGGGTGTCAGATTCTGGAGAATCTAAATCCCTCTTATGGTCTGCATATTCGGTACATAAACACAGCCTTGCATATACTTCTAAAAATTTAAAGATGGGTGGGGCAACTGAAAGGGCTCAACAATTAACAGCATTGTCTCCTCTTTCAGAGAACCTGGGATCAACTGCCAGCACCTTATGGTGGCCCATCTCCAGTTCCAGTGGATCAGACAGACAGACATACAGACAGACAGACAAGGATTGCAGGCCTGCCTGGTTTTTCTTTCTTCTTATACATTTTAAAAATGTTTATTTATTTATATATATATTTATTAGATATAAGTACACTGTAGCTGTCTTCAGACACTTCAGAAGAGGGTGTCATATTCTGGAGAATCTAAATCCCTCTTATGGACTGCATATGATGTACATAAACACAGCCTCACATATACTTCTAAAAATTTAAAGAAGGGTGGGGCCACTCTAAAAGCTCAACAATTAACAGCATTGTCTCCTCTTCCAGAGTACCTGGGATCAACTACCAGCAACTATATGGTGGTTCATCTCCAGTTCCAGAGGATCAGACAGACAGACATACAGACAGTGATAAGGATGGCAGGCCTGCCTGGTCTTTCTTTCTTTCTTATCCTTTTTAAAAAAATGTTTATTTATATATTTATTTATGTATTTATTAGATATAAGTACACTGTAGCTGTCTTCAGACACTCCAGAAGAGGGTGTCAGATTCTGGAGAATCTAAATCCCTCTTATGGTCTGTATATGATGTACATAAACAAAGCCTCACATATACTTCTAAAAATTTAAAGATGTGTGGGGCCACTGAGAGGGCTCAACAATTAACAGCATTGTCTCCTCTTTAAGAGAACCTGGGATAAACTACCAGCACCTTATGGTGGCCCATCTCCACTTCCAGTGGATCAGACAGACAGACAGAGAGACAGAGAGACATAGATAAGGATGGCAGGTCTGCCTGGTCTTTCTTTATTTCTTATACTTTTTAAAAAATGTTTATTTATTTATTTATTTATTTATGTATTTATTAGATATAAGTACACTGTAGCCGTCTTCAGACACTCCAGAAGAGGGTGTCAGATTCTAGAGAATCTAAATCCCTCTTATGGTCTGAATATGATGTACATAAACACAGCCTCACATATACTTCTAAAAATTATAAATAGGTGGGGCCACTGAAAGGACTCAACAATTAACAGCATTGTCTCCTCTTCCAGAGAACCTGGGATCAACTACCAGCACCTAAAAGGTGGCCCATCTCCAGTTCCAGGGGATCAGACAGACAGACAGACAGTGATAAGGATGGCAGGCCTGCCTGGTCTATCTTTCTTTCTTATCCTTTTTTAAAAAAATGTTTATTTATTTATTTATTTATTTATTTATTTATTCATTTATTATTAGATATAAGTATACTGTAGCTGTTCAGACACTCCAGAAGAGGGTGTCAGATTCTGGAGAATCTAAATCCCTCTTATGGTCTGCATATGATGTACATAAACAAAGCCTCACATATACTTCTAAAAATTAAAGAAAGGTGGGGCCACTCTAAAAGCTCAACAATTAACAGCATTGTCTCCTCTTCCAGAGTACCTGGGATCAACTACCAGCAACTATATGGTGTCCCATCTCCAGTTCCAGGGGATCAGACAGACAGATATACAGACAGTGATAAGGATGGCAGGCCTGCCTGGTCTTTCTTTCTTTCTTATCCTTTTTAAAAAAATGTTTATTTATTTATTTATTTATGTATTTATTAGATATAAGTACACTGTAGCTGTCTTCAGACACTTCAGAAGAGGGTGTCAGATTCTGGACAATCTAAATCCCTCTTATCATCTGCATATGATGTACATAAACAGAGCCTCACATATACTTCTAAAAATTTAAAGATGTGTGGGGCCACTGAGAGGGCTCAACAATTAACAGCATTGTCTCCTCTTTCAGAGAACCTGGGATAAACTAACAGCACCTTATGGTGGCCCATCTCCAGTTCCAGGGGATCAGACAGACAGACAGACAGAGAGACAGAGATAAGGATGGCAGGTCTGCCTGGTCTTTCTTTATTTCTTATACTTTTTAAAAAATGTTTGTTTATTTATTCATTTATTTATTTATTTATGTATGTATTTATGTATTTATTAGATATAAGTACATTGTAGCCGTCTTCAGACACTCCAGAAGAGGGTGTCAGATTCTAGAGAATCTAAATCCCTCTTATGGTCTGAATATGATGTACATAAACACAGCCTCACATATACTTCTAAAAATTATAAATAGGTGGGGCCACTGAAAGGACTCAACAATTAACAGCATTGTCTCCTCTTCCAGAGTACCTGGGATCAACTAACAGCACCTAAAAGGTGGCCCATCTCCAGTTCCAGGGGATCAGACAGACAGACAGACAGACAGTGATAAGGATGGCAGGCCTGCCTGGTCTTTCTTTCTTTCTTATCCTTTTTTTAAAAAAATGTTTATTTATTTATTTATTTATTTATTTATTTATTTATTTATTATTAGATATAAGTACACTGTAGCTGTTCAGACACTCCAGAAGAGGGTGTCAGTTTCTGGAGAATCTAAATCCCTCTTATGGTCTGCATATGATGTACATAAACACAGCCTCACATATAATTCTAAAAATTTAAAGAAGGGTTTGGCCACTCTAAAAGCTCAACAATTAACAGCATTGTCTCCTCTTCCAGAGTACTTGGGATCAACTACCAGCAACTATATGGTGGCCCATCTCCAGTTCCAGGGGATCAGACAGAGAGACATACAGACAGTGATAAGGATGGCAGGCCTGCCTGGTCTTTCTTTCTTTCTTATCCTTTTTAAAAAAATGTTTATTTATATATTTATTTATGTATTTATTAGATATATGTACACTGTAGCTGCTTTCAGACACTCCAGAAGAGGGTGTCAGATTCTGGAGAATCTAAATCCCTCTTATGGTCTGCATATGATGTACATAAACACAGCCTCACATATACTTCTAAAAATTTAAAGATGGGTGGGCCCACTGAAAGGGCTCAACAATTAACACCATTGTCTCCTCTTCCAGAGAACATGGGATCAACTACCAGCAACTATGTGGTGGCCCATCTCAAGTTGCAGGGGATCAGACAGACAGACAGACAGACAGAGATAAGGATGGCAGTCCTGCCTGATTTTTCTTTCTTTCTTATCCTTTTTAAAATTGTTTATTTATTTATTTATTTATTAATTAATTAATTAATTAATTAATTTATTTATTTATTTATTTATTAGATATAAGTACACTGTAGCTGTCTTCAGACTCTCCAGAAGAGGGTGTCAGATTCTGGATAATCTATATCCCTCTTATGGTCTGCATATGATGTACATAAACACAGCCTCACATATACTTCTAAAAATTTAAAGATGGTTGGGGCCACTGAAAGTGCTCAACAATTAACAGCATTGTCTCCTCTTCCAGAGGACCTGGGATCAACTACCAGCACCTATATTGTGGCCCATCTCCAGTTCCAGGGGTTCAGACAGACATACATACAGACAGACAGACAAGGATTGCAGGCCTGCCTGGTTTTTCTTTCTTCTTATACATTTTAAAAATGTTTATTTATTTATATATATATTTATTAGATATAAGTACACTGTAGCTGTCTTCAGACACTTCAGAAGAGGGTGTCATATTCTGGAGAATCTAAATCCCTCTTATGGTCTGCATATGATGTACATAAACACAGCCTCACATATATTTTTAAAAATTTAAAGAAGGGTGGGGCCACTCTAAAAGCTCAACAATTAACAGCATTGTCTCCTCTTCCAGAGTACCTGGGATCAACTACCAGCAACTATATGGTGGCCCATCTCCAGTTCCAGGGGATCAGACAGACAGACATACAGACAGTGATAAGGATGGCAGGCCTGCCTGGTCTTTCTTTCTTTCTTATCCTTTTTTAAAAAATGTTTATTTATATATTTATTTATGTATTTATTAGATATATGTACACTGTAGCTGTCTTCAGACACTCCAGAAGAGGGTGTCAGATTCTGGAGAATCTAAATCCCTCTTATTGTCTGCATATTCGGTACATAAACACAGCCTCTCATATACTTCTAAAAATTTAAAGATGGGTGGGGCCACTGAGAGGGCTCAACAATTAACAGCATTGTCTCCTCTTTCAGAGAACCTGGGATAAACTACCAGCACCTTATGGTGGCCCATCTCCAGTTCCAGAGGATCAGACAGACAGACAGACAGAGAGACAGAGATATGGATGGCAGGCCTGCCTGGTCTTTCTTTATTTCTTATACTTTTTAAAAAATGTTTATTTATTTATTTATTTATTTATTTATTTATTTATTTATTTATGTATTTATTAGATATAAGTACATTGTAGCCGTCTTCAGACACTCCAGAAGAGGGTGTCAGATTCTAGAGAATCTAAATCCCTCTTATGGTCTGAATATGATGTACATAAACACAGCCTCACATATACCGCTAAATATTTAAAAATAGGTGGGGCCACTGAAAGGACTCAACAATTAACAGCATTGTCTCCTCTTCCAGAGAACCTGGGATCAACTACCAGCAATTATATGGTGGCCCATCTCCAGTTCCAGGGGATCAGACAGACAGACAGACAGACAAGGATGACAGGCCTGCCTGGTCTCTCTTTCTTTATTATCCTTTTTTAAAAATGTTTATTTGTTTATTTATGAATTTATTAGATATAAGTACACTGTAGCTGTCTTCAGACACTCCAGAAGAGGGTGTCATATTCTGGAGAATCTAAATCCCTCTTATGGTCTGCATATTCGGTACATAAACACAGCCTTGCATATACTTCTAAAAATTTAAAGATGGGTGGGGCAACTGAAAGGGCTCAACAATTAACAGCATTGTCTCCTCTTTCAGAGAACCTGGGATCAACTGCCAGCACCTTATGGTGGCCCATCTCCAGTTCCAGTGGATCAGACAGACAGACATACAGACAGACAGACAAGGATTGCAGGCCTGCCTGGTTTTTCTTTCTTCTTATACATTTTAAAAATGTTTATTTATTTATATATATATTTATTAGATATAAGTACACTGTAGCTGTCTTCAGACACTTCAGAAGAGGGTGTCATATTCTGGAGAATCTAAATCCCTCTTATGGACTGCATATGATGTACATAAACACAGCCTCACATATACTTCTAAAAATTTAAAGAAGGGTGGGGCCACTCTAAAAGCTCAACAATTAACAGCATTGTCTCCTCTTCCAGAGTACCTGGGATCAACTACCAGCAACTATATGGTGGTTCATCTCCAGTTCCAGAGGATCAGACAGACAGACATACAGACAGTGATAAGGATGGCAGGCCTGCCTGGTCTTTCTTTCTTTCTTATCCTTTTTAAAAAAAATGTTTATTTATATATTTATTTATGTATTTATTAGATATAAGTACACTGTAGCTGTCTTCAGACACTCCAGAAGAGGGTGTCAGATTCTGGAGAATCTAAATCCCTCTTATGGTCTGTATATGATGTACATAAACAAAGCCTCACATATACTTCTAAAAATTTAAAGATGTGTGGGGCCACTGAGAGGGCTCAACAATTAACAGCATTGTCTCCTCTTTAAGAGAACCTGGGATAAACTACCAGCACCTTATGGTGGCCCATCTCCACTTCCAGTGGATCAGACAGACAGACAGAGAGACATAGAGACATAGATAAGGATGGCAGGTCTGCCTGGTCTTTCTTTATTTCTTATACTTTTTAAAAAATGTTTATTTATTTATTTATTTATTTATGTATTTATTAGATATAAGTACACTGTAGCCGTCTTCAGACACTCCAGAAGAGGGTGTCAGATTCTAGAGAATCTAAATCCCTCTTATGGTCTGAATATGATGTACATAAACACAGCCTCACATATACTTCTAAAAATTATAAATAGGTGGGGCCACTGAAAGGACTCAACAATTAACAGCATTGTCTCCTCTTCCAGAGAACCTGGGATCAACTACCAGCACCTAAAAGGTGGCCCATCTCCAGTTCCAGGGGATCAGACAGACAGACAGACAGACAGTGATAAGGATGGCAGGCCTGCCTGGTCTATCTTTCTTTCTTATCCTTTTTTAAAAAATGTTTATTTATTTATTTATTTAATTATTTATTTATTCATTTATTATTAGATATAAGTATACTGTAGCTGTTCAGACACTCCAGAAGAGGGTGTCAGATTCTGGAGAATCTAAATCCCTCTTATGGTCTGCATATGATGTACATAAACAAAGCCTCACATATACTTCTAAAAATTAAAGAAAGGTGGGGCCACTCTAAAAGCTCAACAATTAACAGCATTGTCTCCTCTTCCAGAGTACCTGGGATCAACTACCAGCAACTATATGGTGTCCCATCTCCAGTTCCAGGGGATCAGACAGACAGATATACAGACAGTGATAAGGATGGCAGGCCTGCCTGGTCTTTCTTTCTTTCTTATCCTTTTTAAAAAAATGTTTATTTATTTATTTATTTATGTATTTATTAGATATAAGTACACTGTAGCTGTCTTCAGACACTCCAGAAGAGGGTGTCAGATTCTGGACAATCTAAATCCCTCTTATCATCTGCATATGATGTACATAAACAGAGCCTCACATATACTTCTAAAAATTTAAAGATGTGTGGGGCCACTGAGAGGGCTCAACAATTAACAGCATTGTCTCCTCTTTCAGAGAACCTGGGATAAACTAACAGCACCTTATGGTGGCCCATCTCCAGTTCCAGGGGATCAGACAGACAGACAGACAGACAGAGAGACAGAGATAAGGATGGCAGGTCTGCCTGGTCTTTCTTTATTTCTTATACTTTTTAAAAAATGTTTGTTTATTTATTCATTTATTTATTTATTTATTTATTTATGTATTTATGTATTTATTAGATATAAGTACATTGTAGCCGTCTTCAGACACTCCAGAAGAGGGTGTCAGATTCTAGAGAATCTAAATCCCTCTTATGGTCTGAATATGATGTACATAAACACAGCCTCACATATACTTCTAAAAATTATAAATAGGTGGGGCCACTGAAAGGACTCAACAATTAACAGCATTGTCTCCTCTTCCAGAGAACCTGGGATCAACTAACAGCACCTAAAAGGTGGCCCATCTCCAGTTCCAGGGGATCAGACAGACAGACAGACAGACAGTGATAAGGATGGCAGGCCTGCCTGGTCTTTCTTTCTTTCTTATCCTTTTTTTAAAAAAATGTTTATTTATTTATTTATTTATTTATTTATTTATTTATTTATTATTAGATATAAGTACACTGTAGCTGTTCAGACACTCCAGAAGAGGGTGTCAGTTTCTGGAGAATCTAAATCCCTCTTATGGTCTGCATATGATGTACATAAACACAGCCTCACATATAATTCTAAAAATTTAAAGAAGGGTTTGGCCACTCTAAAAGCTCAACAATTAACAGCATTGTCTCCTCTTCCAGAGTACTTGGGATCAACTACCAGCAACTATATGGTGGCCCATCTCCAGTTCCAGGGGATCAGACAGAGAGACATACAGACAGTGATAAGGATGGCAGGCCTGCCTGGTCTTTCTTTCTTTCTTATCCTTTTTTAAAAAATGTTTATTTATATATTTATTTATGTATTTATTAGATATATGTACACTGTAGCTGCTTTCAGACACTCCAGAAGAGGGTGTCAGATTCTGGAGAATCTAAATCCCTCTTATGGTCTGCATATGATGTACATAAACACAGCCTCACATATACTTCTAAAAATTTAAAGATGGGTGGGCCCACTGAAAGGGCTCAACAATTAACACCATTGTCTCCTCTTCCAGAGAACATGGGTACAACTATCAGCAACTATGTGGTGGCCCATCTCAAGTTGCAGGGGATCAGACAGACAGACAGACAGACAGAGATAAGGATGGCAGTCCTGCCTGATTTTTCTTTCTTTCTTATCCTTTTTAAAATTGTTTATTTATTTATTTATTTATTCATTAATTAATTAATTAATTTATTTATTTATTTATTTATTTATTTATTAGATATAAGTACACTGTAGCTGTCTTCAGACTCTCCAGAAGAGGGTGTCAGATTCTGGATAATCTATATCCCTCTTATGGTCTGCATATGATGTACATAAACACAGCCTCACATATACTTCTAAAAATTTAAAGATGGTTGGGGCCACTGAAAGTGCTCAACAATTAACAGCATTGTCTCCTCTTCCAGAGGACCTGGGATCAACTACCAGCACCTATATTGTGGCCCATCTCCAGTTCCAGGGGTTCAGACAGACATACATACAGACAGACAGACAAGGATTGCAGGCCTGCCTGGTTTTTCTTTCTTCTTATACATTTTAAAAATGTTTATTTATTTATATATATATTTATTAGATATAAGTACACTGTAGCTGTCTTCAGACACTTCAGAAGAGGGTGTCATATTCTGGAGAATCTAAATCCCTCTTATGGTCTGCATATGATGTACATAAACACAGCCTCACATATATTTCTAAAAATTTAAAGAAGGGTGGGGCCACTCTAAAAGCTCAACAATTAACAGCATTGTCTCCTCTTCCAGAGTACCTGGGATCAACTACCAGCAACTATATGGTGGCCCATCTCCAGTTCCAGGGGATCAGACAGACAGACATACAGACAGTGATAAGGATGGCAGGCCTGCCTGGTCTTTCTTTCTTTCTTATCCTTTTTTAAAAAATGTTTATTTATATATTTATTTATGTATTTATTAGATATATGTACACTGTAGCTGTCTTCAGACACTCCAGAAGAGGGTGTCAGATTCTGGAGAATCTAAATCCCTCTTATTGTCTGCATATTCGGTACATAAACACAGCCTCTCATATACTTCTAAAAATTTAAAGATGGGTGGGGCCACTGAGAGGGCTCAACAATTAACAGCATTGTCTCCTCTTTCAGAGAACCTGGGATAAACTACCAGCACCTTATGGTGGCCCATCTCCAGTTCCAGAGGATCAGACAGACAGACAGACAGAGAGACAGAGATATGGATGGCAGGCCTGCCTGGTCTTTCTTTATTTCTTATACTTTTTAAAAAATGTTTATTTATTTATTTATTTATTTATTTATTTATTTATTTATGTATTTATTAGATATAAGTACATTGTAGCCGTCTTCAGACACTCCAGAAGAGGGTGTCAGATTCTAGAGAATCTAAATCCCTCTTATGGTCTGAATATGATGTACATAAACACAGCCTCACATATACCGCTAAATATTTAAAAATAGGTGGGGCCACTGAAAGGACTCAACAATTAACAGCATTGTCTCCTCTTCCAGAGAACCTGGGATCAACTACCAGCACCTAAAAGGTGGCCCATCACCAGTTCCAGGGGATCAGACAGACAGACAGACAGACAGAGATAAGGAGGGCAGACCTGCCTGGTTTATCTTTCTTTCTTATCCTTTTAAAATAATGTTTATTTATTTATTTATTTATTTATTTATTTATTCATTTATTCATTTATTTATGTATTTATTAGATATAAGTACACTGTAGTTGTCTTCAGACACTCCAGAAGTGGGTGTCAGATTCTGGAGAATCTAAATCCCTCTTATGGTCTGCATATGATGTACGTAAACACAGCCTAACATATACTTCTAAAAATTTAAAGATAGGTGGAGCCACTGAAAGGGCTCAACAATTAACAGCATTGTCTCTTCTTCCAGAGGACCTGGGATCAACTACCAGCAACTATATTGTGGCCCATCTCCAGTTCCAGGCGATCAGACAGACAGACATACAGACAGACAGACAAGGATTGCAGGCCTGCCTGGTTTTTCTTTCTTCTTATACATTTTAAAAATGTTTATTTATTTATATATATATTTATTAGATATAAGTACACTGTAGCTGTCTTCAGACACTTCAGAAGAGGGTGTCATATTCTGGAGAATCTAAATCCCTCTTATGGACTGCATATGATGTACATAAACACAGCCTCACATATACTTCTAAAAATTTAAAGAAGGGTGGGGCCACTCTAAAAGCTCAACAATTAACAGCATTGTCTCCTCTTCCAGAGTACCTGGGATCAACTACCAGCAACTATATGGTGGTTCATCTCCAGTTCCAGAGGATCAGACAGACAGACATACAGACAGTGATAAGGATGGCAGGCCTGCCTGGTCTTTCTTTCTTTCTTATCCTTTTTAAAAAAATGTTTATTTATATATTTATTTATGTATTTATTAGATATAAGTACACTGTAGCTGTCTTCAGACACTCCAGAAGAGGGTGTCAGATTCTGGAGAATCTAAATCCCTCTTATGGTCTCTATATGTTGTACATAAACAAAGCCTCACATATACTTCTAAAAATTTAAAGATGTGTGGGGCCACTGAGAGGGCTCAACAATTAACAGCATTGTCTCCTCTTTCAGAGAACCTGGGATAAACTACCAGCACCTTATGGTGGCCCATCTCCAGTTCCAGTGGATCAGACAGACAGACAGAGAGACAGAGAGACAGAGATAAGGATGGCAGGTCTGCCTGGTCTTTCTTTATTTCTTATACTTTTTAAAAAATGTTTATTTATTTATTTATTTATTTATTTATTTATTTATTTATGTATTTATTAGATATAAGTACACTGTAGCCGTCTTCAGACACTCCAGAAGAGGGTGTCAGATTCTAGAGAATCTAAATCCCTCTTATGGTCTGAATATGATGTACATAAACACAGCCTCACATATACTTCTAAAAATTATAAATAGGTGGGGCCACTGAAAGGACTCAACAATTAAAAGCATTGTCTCCTCTTCCAGAGAACCTGGGATCAACTACCAGCACCTAAAAGGTGGCCATTCTCCAGTTCCAGGGGATCAGACAGACAGACAGACAGACAGACAGACAGTGATAAGGATGGCAGGCCTGCCTGGTCTATCTTTCTTTCTTATCCTTTTTTAAAAAAATGTTTATTTATTTATTTATTTATTTATTTATTTATTTATTTATTATTAGATATAAGTACACTGTAGCTGTTCAGACACTCCAGAAGAGGGTGTCAGATTCTGGAGAATCTAAATCCCTCTTATGGTCTGCATATGATGTACATAAACACAGCCTCACATATACTTCTAAAAATTAAAGAAAGGTGTGGCCACTCTAAAAGCTCAACAATTAACAGCATTGTCTCCTCTTCCAGAGTACCTGGGATCAACTACCAGCAACTATATGGTGTCCCATCTCCAGTTCCAGGGGATCAGACAGACAGACATACAGACAGTGATAAGGATGGCAGGCCTGCCTGGTCTTTCTTTCTTTCTTATCCTTTTTAAAAAAATGTTTATTTATTTATTTATTTATTTATGTATTTATTAGATATAAGTACACTGTAGCTGTCTTCAGACACTCCAGAAGAGGGTGTCAGATTCTGGAGAATCTAAATCCCTCTTATGGTCTGCATATGATGTACATAAACAGAGCCTCACATATACTTCTAAAAATTTAAAGATGTGTGGGGCCACTGAGAGGGCTCAACAATTAACAGCATTGTCTCCTCTTTCAGAGAACCTGGGATAAACTACCAGCACCTTATGGTGGCCCATCTCCAGTTCCAGTGGATCAGACAGACAGACAGACAGACAGACAGAGAGACAGAGATAAGGATGGCAGGTCTGCCTGGTCTTTCTTTATTTCTTATACTTTTTAAAAAATGTTTATTTATTTATTTATTTATTTATTTATTTATGTATTTATTAGATATAAGTACATTGTAGCCGTCTTCAGACACTCCAGAAGAGGGTGTCAGATTCTAGAGAATCTAAATCCTTCTTATGGTCTGAATATGATGTACATAAACACAGCCTCACATATACTTCTAAAAATTATAAATAGGTGGGGCCACTGAAAGGACTCAACAATTAACAGCATTGTCTCCTCTTCCAGAGAACCTGGGATCAACTACCAGCACCTAAAAGGTGGCCCATCTCCAGTTCCAGGGGATCAGACATACAGACAGACAGACACTGATAAGGATGGCAGGCCTGCCTGGTCTTTCTTTCTTTCTCATCCTTTTTTTAAAAAAATGTTTATTTATTTATTTATTTATTTATTTATTTATTTATTTATTATTAGATATAAGTACAATGTAGCTGTTCAGACACTCCAGAAGAGGGTGTCAGATTCTGGAGAATCTAAATCCCTCTTATGGTCTGCATATGATGTACATAAACACAGCCTCACATATAATACTAAAAATTTAAAGAAGGGTTTGGCCACTCTAAAAGCTCAACAATTAACAGCATTGTCTCCTCTTCCAAAGTACTTGGGATCAACTACCAGCAACTATATGGTGGCCCATCTCCAGTTCCAGGGGATCAGACAGAGAGACATACAGACAGTGATAAGGATGGCAGGCCTGCCTGGTCTTTCTTTCTTTCTTATCCTTTTTAAAAAAATGTTTATTTATATATTTATTTATGTATTTATTAGATATATGTACACTGTAGCTGCTTTCAGACACTCCAGAAGAGGGTGTCAGATTCTGGAGAATCTAAATCCCTCTTATGGTCTGCATATGATGTACATAAACACAGCCTCACATATACTTCTAAAAATTTAAAGATGGGTGGGCCCACTGAAAGGGCTCAACAATTAACACCATTGTCTCCTCTTCCAGAGAACATGGGATCAACTACCAGCAACTATGTGGTGGCCCATCTCAAGTTGCAGGGGATCAGACAGACAGACAGACAAACAGAGATAAGGATGGCAGTCCTGCCTGATTTTTCTTTCTTTCTTATCCTTTTTAAAATTGTTTATTTATTTATTTATTTATTTATTCATTAATTAATTAATTAATTAATTTATTTATTTATTTATTTATTTATTTATTAGATATAAGTACACTGTAGCTGTCTTCTGACTCTCCAGAAGAGGGTGTCAGATTCTGGATAATCTATATCCCTCTTATGGTCTGCATATGATGTACATAAACACAGCCTCATATATACTTCTAAAAATTTAAAGATGGTTGGGGCCACTGAAAGTGCTCAACAATTAACAGCATTGTCTCCTCTTCCAGAGGACCTGGGATCAACTACCAGCACCTATATTGTGGCCCATCTCCAGTTCCAGGGGATCAGACAGACATACATACATACAGACAGACAAGGATTGCAGGCCTGCCTGGTTTTTCTTTCTTCTTATACATTTTAAAAATGTTTATTTATTTATATATATATTTATTAGATATAAGTACACTGTAGCTGTCTTCAGACACTTCTGAAGAGGGTGTCATATTCTGGAGAATCTAAATCCCTCTTATGGACTGCATATGATGTACATAAACACAGCCTCACATATACTTCTAAAAATTTAAAGAAGGGTGGGGCCACTCTAAAAGCTCAACAATTAACAGCATTGTCTCCTCTTCCAGAGTACCTGGGATCAACTACCAGCAACTATATGGTGGTCCATCTCCAGTTCCAAGGGATCAGACAGACAGACATACAGACAGTGATAAGGATGCCAGGCCTGCCTGGTCTTTCTTTCTTTCTTATCCTTTTTAAAAAAATGTTTATTTATTTATTTATTTATGTATTTATTAGATATAAGTACACTGTAGCTGTCTTCAGACACTCCAGAAGAGGGTGTCAGATTCTGGAGAATCTAAATCCCTCTTATGGTCTGCATATGATGTACATAAACAGAGCCTCACATATACTTCTAAAAATTTAAAGATGTGTGGGGCCACTGAGAGGGCTCAACAATTAACAGCATTGTCTCCTCTTTCAGAGAAACTGGGATAAACTACCAGCACCTTATTGTGGCCCATCTCCAGTTCCAGTGGATCAGACAGACAGACAGACAGACAGAGATCACAGATAAGGATGGCAGGTTTGCCTGGTCTTTCTTTATTTCTTATACTTTTTAAAAAATGTTTATTTATTTATTTATTTATTTATTTATGTATTTATTAGATATAAGTACATTGTAGCCGTCTTCAGACACTCCAGAAGAGGGTGTCAGATTCTAGAGAATCTAAATCCCTCTTATGGTCTGAATATGATGTACATAAACACAGCCTCACATATACTTCTAAAAATTATAAATAGGTGGGGCCACTGAAAGGACTCAACAATTAACAGCATTGTCTCCTCTTCCAGAGAACCTGGGATCAACTACCAGCACCTAAAAGTTGGCCCATCTCCAGTTCCAGGGGATCAGACAGACAGAGAGACAGAAAGTGATAAGGATGGCAGACCTGCCTGGTCTTTCTTTCTTATCCTTTTTTAAAAAAATGTTTATTTATTTATTTATTTATTTATTTATTTATTTATTTATTTATTTATTATTAGATATAAGTACACTGTAGCTGTTCAGACACTCCAGAAGAGGGTATCATATTCTGGAGAATCTAAATCCCACTTATGGTATGCATATGATGTACATAAACACAGCCTCACATATACTTCTAAAAATTTAAAGAAGGGTGGGGCCACTCTAAAAGCTCAACAATTAACAGCATTGTCTCCTCTTCCAGAGTACCTAGGATCAACTACCAGCAACTATATGGTGGCCCATCTCCAGTTCCAGGGGATCAGACAGAGTGACATACAGACAGTGATAAGGATGGCAGGCCTGCCTGGTCTTTCTTTCTTTCGTATCCTTTTTAAAAAAATGTTTATTTATATATTTATTTATGTATTTATTAGATATATGTACACTGTAGCTGCTTTCAGACACTCCAGAAGAGGGTGTCAGATTCTGGAGAATCTAAATCCCTGTTATGGTCTGCATATGATGTACTTAAACACAGCCTCGCATATACTTCTAAAAATTTAAAGATGTGTGGGGCCACTGAGAGGGCTCAACAATTAACAGCATTGTCTCCTCTTTCAGAGAACCTGGGATAAACTACCAGCACCTTATGGTGGCCCATCTCCAGTTCCAGTGGATCAGACAGACAGACAGACAGACAGAGAGACAGAGATAAGGATGGCAGGCCTGCCTGGTCTTTCTTTATTTCTTATACTTTTAAAAAATTGTTTATTTATTTATTTATTTATTTATTTATTTATTTATGTATTTATTAGATATAAGTACACTGTAGCCGTCTTCAGACACTCCAGAAGAGGGTGTCAGATTCTAGAGAATCTAAATCCCTCTTATGGTCTGAATATGATGTACATAAACACAGCCTCACATATACGTCTAAAAATTATAAATAGGTGGGGCCACTGAAAGGACTCAACAATTAACAGCATTGTCTCCTCTTCCAGAGAACCTGGGATCAACTACCAGCACCTAAAAGGTGGCCCATCTCCAGTTCCAGGGGATCAGACAGACAGACAGACAGACAGTGATAAGGATGGCAGGCCTGCCTGGTCTTTCTTTCTTTCTTATCCTTTTTTAAAAAAATGTTTATTTATTTATTTATTTATTTATTTATTTATTTATTTATTTATTTATTATTAGATATAAGTACACTGTAGCTGTTCAGACACTCCAGAAGAGGGTGTCAGATTCTGGAGAATCTAAATCCCTCTTATGGTCTGCATATGATGTACATAAACACAGCCTCACATATACTTCTAAAAATTTAAAGATGGGTGGGCCCACTGAAAGGGCTCAACAATTAACACCATTGTCTCCTCTTCCAGAGAACGTGGGATCAACTACCAGCAACTATGTGGTGGCCCATCTCAAGTTGCAGGGGATCAGACAGACAGACAGACAGACAGAGATAAGGATGGCAGTCCTGCCTGAATTTTCTTTCTTTCTTATCCTTTTTAAAATTGTTTATTTATTTATTTATTCATTAATTAATTAATTTATTTATTTATGTATTTATTAGATATAAGTACACTGTAGCTGTCTTCAGACTCTCCAGAAGAGGGTGTCAGATTCTGGATAATCTATATCCCACTTATGGTCTGCATATGATGTACATAAACACAGCCTCACATATACTTCTAAAAATTTAAAGATGGTTGGGGCCACTGAAAGGGCTCAACAATTAACAGCATTGTCTCCTCTTCCAGAGGACCTGGGATCAACTACCAGCACCTATATTGTGGCCCATCTCCAGTTCCAGGGGATCAGACAGACATACATACAGACAGACAGACAAGGATTGCAGGCCTGCCTGGTTTTTCTTTCTTCTTATACATTTTAAAAATGTTTATTTATTTATATATATATTTATTAGATATAAGTACACTGTAGCTGTCTTCAGACACTTCAGAAGAGGGTGTCATATTCTGGAGAATCTAAATCCCTCTTATGGTCTGCATATGATGTACATAAACACAGCCTCACATATACTTCAAAAATTTAAAGAAGGGTGGGGCCACTCTAAAAGCTCAACAATTAACAGCATTGTCTCCTCTTCCAGAGTACCTGGGATCAACTACCAGCAACTATATGGTGGTCCATCTCCAGTTCCAAGGGATCAGACAGACAGACATACAGACAGTGATAAGGATGGCAGGCCTGCCTAGTCTTTCTTTCTTTTTTATCGTTTTTTAAAAAATGTTTATTTATTTATTTATTTATGTATTTATTAGATATAAGTACACTGTAGCTGTCTTCAGACACTCCAGAAGAGGGTGTCAGATTCTGGAGAATCTAAATCCCTCTTATGGTCTGCATATGATGTACATAAACAGAGCCTCACATATACTTCTAAAAATTTAAAGATGTGTGGGGCCACTGAGAGGGCTCAACAATTAACAGCATTGTCTCCTCTTTCAGAGAACCTGGGATTAAACTACAGGCACCTTATGGTGGCCCATCTCCAGTTCCAGTGGATCAGACAGACAGACAGACAGACAGACAGAGAGACAGAGATAAGGATGGCAGGTCTGCCTGGTCTTTCTTTATTTCTTATACTTTTTAAAAAATGTTTATTTATATATTTAATTATTTATGTATTTATTAGATATAAGTACATTGTAGCCGTCTTCAGACACTCCAGAAGAGGGTGTCAGATTCTAGAGAATCTAAATCCCTCTTATGGTCTGAATATGATGTACATAAACACAGCCTCACATATACGTCTAAAAATTATAAATAGGTGGGGCCACTGAAAGGACTCAACAATGAACAGCATTGTCTCCTCTTCCAGAGAACCTGGGATCAACTACCAGCACCTAAAAGGTGGCCCATCTCCAGTTCCAGGGGATCAGACAGACAGACAGACAGACAGTGATAAGGATGGCAGGCCTGCCTGGTCTTTCTTTCTTTCTTATCCTTTTTTTTAAAAAATGTTTATTTATTTATTTATTTATTTATTTATTTATTTATTTATTATTAGATATAAGTACACTGTAGCTGTTCAGACACTCCAGAAGAGGGTGTTAGATTCTGGAGAATCTAAATCCCTCTTATGGTCTGAATATGATGTACATAAACACAGCCTCACATATACTTCTAAAAATTTAAAGATGTGTGGGGCAAATGAGAGGGCTCAACAAGTAACAGCATTGTCTCCTCTTTCAGAAACCTGGGATAAACTACCAGCACCTTATGGTGGCCCATCTCCAGTTCCAGTGGATCAGACAGACAGACAGACAGACAGAGAGACAGAGATAAGGATGGCAGGCCTGCCTGGTCTTTCTTTATTTCTTATACTTTTTAAAAAATGTTTATTTATTTATTTATTTATTTATTTATTTATTTATTAGATATAAGTAAACTGTAGCCGTCTTCAGACACTCCAGAAGAGGGTGTCAGATTCTAGAGAATCTAAATCCCTCTTATGGTCTGAATATGATGTACATAAACACAGCCTCACATATACTTCTAAAAATTATAAATATGTGGGGCCACTGAAAGCACTCAACAATTAACAGCATTGTCTCCTCTTCCAGAGAACCTGGGATCAACTACCAGCACCTAAAAGGTGGCCCATCTCCAGTTCCAGGGGATCAGACAGACAGAGAGACAGACAGTGATAAGGATGGCAGGCCTGCCTGGTCTTTCTTTCTTATCCTTTTTTTAAAAAAATGTTTATTTATTTATTTATTTATTTATTTATTTATTATTAAATATAAGTACACTGTAGCTGTTCAGACACTCCAGAAGAGGGTGTCATATTCTGGAGAATCTAAATCCCACTTATGGTATGCATATGATGTACATAAACACAACCTCACATATACTTCTAAAAATTTAAAGAAGGGTGGGGCCACTCTAAAAGCTCAACAATTAACAGCATTGTCTCCTCTTCCAGAGTACCTGGGATCAACTACCAGCAACTATATGGTGGCCCATCTCCAGTTCCAGGGGATCAGACAGACAGACATACAGACAGTGATAAGGATGGCAGGCCTGCCTGGTCTTTCTTTCTTTCTTATCCTTTTTAAAAAAATGTTTATTTATATATTTATTTATGTATTTATTAGATATATGTACACTGTAGCTGCTTTCAGACACTCCAGAAGAGGGTGTCAGATTCTGGAGAATCTAAATCCCTGTTATGGTCTGCATATGATGTACATAAACACAGCCTCGCATATACTTCTAAAAATTTAAAGATGTGTGGGGCCACTGAGAGGGCTCAACAATTAACACCATTGTCTCCTCTTCCAGAGAACGTGGGATCAACTACCAGCAACTATGTGGTGGCCCATCTCAAGTTGCAGGGGATCAGACAGACAGACAGACAGACAGAGATAAGGATGGCAGTCCTGCCTGATTTTTCTTTCTTTCTTATCCTTTTTAAAATTGTTTATTTATTTATTTATTCATTAATTAATTAATTTATTTATTTATGTATTTATTAGATATAAGTACACTGTAGCTGTCTTCAGACTCTCCAGAAGAGGGTGTCAGATTCTGGATAATCTATATCCCACTTATGGTCTGCATATGATGTACATAAACACAGCCTCACATATACTTCTAAAAATTTAAAGATGGTTGGGGCCACTGAAAGGGCTCAACAATTAACAGCATTGTCTCCTCTTCCAGAGGACCTGGGATCAACTACCAGCACCTATATTATGGCCCATCTCCAGTTCCAGGGGATCAGACAGACATAAATACAGACAGACAGACAAGGATTGCAGGCCTGCCTGGTTTTTCTTTCTTCTTATACATTTTAAAAATGTTTATTTATTTATATATATATTTATTAGATATAAGTACACTGTAGCTGTCTTCAGACACTTCAGAAGAGGGTGTCATATTCTGGAGAATCTAAATCCCTCTTATGGTCTGCATATGATGTACATAAACACAGCCTCACATATACTTCAAAAATTTAAAGAAGGGTGGGGCCACTCTAAAAGCTCAACAATTAACAGCATTGTCTCCTCTTCCAGAATACCTGGGATCAACTACCAGCAACTATATGGTGGTCCATCTCCAGTTCCAAGGGATCAGACAGACAGACATACAGACAGTGATAAGGATGGCAGGCCTGCCTAGTCTTTCTTTCTTTTTTATCGTTTTTTAAAAAATGTTTATTTATTTATTTATTTATGTATTTATTAGATATAAGTACACTGTAGCTGTCTTCAGACACTCCAGAAGAGGGTGTCAGATTCTGGAGAATCTAAATCCCTCTTATGGTCTGCATATGATGTACATAAACAGAGCCTCACATATACTTCTAAAAATTTAAAGATGTGTGGGGCCACTGAGAGGGCTCAACAATTAACAGCATTGTCTCCTCTTTCAGAGAACCTGGGATTAAACTACAGGCACCTTATGGTGGCCCATCTCCAGTTCCAGTGGATCAGACAGACAGACAGACAGACAGACAGAGAGACAGAGATAAGGATGGCAGGTCTGCCTGGTCTTTCTTTATTTCTTATACTTTTTAAAAAATGTTTATTTATATATTTAATTATTTATGTATTTATTAGATATAAGTACATTGTAGCCGTCTTCAGACACTCCAGAAGAGGGTGTCAGATTCTAGAGAATCTAAATCCCTCTTATGGTCTGAATATGATGTACATAAACACAGCCTCACATATACGTCTAAAAATTATAAATAGGTGGGGCCACTGAAAGGACTCAACAATGAACAGCATTGTCTCCTCTTCCAGAGAACCTGGGATCAACTACCAGCACCTAAAAGGTGGCCCATCTCCAGTTCCAGGGGATCAGACAGACAGACAGACAGACAGTGATAAGGATGGCAGGCCTGCCTGGTCTTTCTTTCTTTCTTATCCTTTTTTTTAAAAAATGTTTATTTATTTATTTATTTATTTATTTATTTATTTATTTATTTATTATTAGATATAAGTACACTGTAGCTGTTCAGACACTCCAGAAGAGGGTGTCAGATTCTGGAGAATCTAAATCCCTCTTATGGTCTGAATATGATGTACATAAACACAGCCTCACATATACTTCTAAAAATTTAAAGATGTGTGGGGCAAATGAGAGGGCTCAACAAGTAACAGCATTGTCTCCTCTTTCAGAAACCTGGGATAAACTACCAGCACCTTATGGTGGCCCATCTCCAGTTCCAGTGGATCAGACAGACAGACAGACAGACAGAGAGACAGAGATAAGGATGGCAGGCCTGCCTGGTCTTTCTTTATTTCTTATACTTTTTAAAAAATGTTTATTTATTTATTTATTTATTTATTTATTTATTTATTATATATAAGTACACTGTAGCCGTCTTCAGACACTCCAGAAGAGGGTGTCAGATTCTAGAGAATCTAAATCCCTCTTATGGTATGCATATGATGTACATAAACACAACCTCACATATACTTCTAAAAATTTAAAGAAGGGTGGGGCCACTCTAAAAGCTCAACAATTAACAGCATTGTCTCCTCTTCCAGAGTACCTGGGATCAACTACCAGCAACTATATGGTGGCCCATCTCTAGTTCCAGGGGATCAGACAGACAGACATACAGACAGTGATAAGGATGGCAGGCCTGCCTGGTCTTTCTTTCTTTCTTATCCTTTTTAAAAAAATGTTTATTTATATATTTATTTATGTATTTATTAGATATATGTACACTGTAGCTGCTTTCAGACACTCCAGAAGAGGGTGTCAGATTCTGGAGAATCTAAATCCCTGTTATGGTCTGCATATGATGTACATAAACACAGCCTCGCATATACTTCTAAAAATTTAAAGATGTGTGGGGCCACTGAGAGGGCTCAACAATTAACACCATTGTCTCCTCTTCCAGAGAACGTGGGATCAACTACCAGCAACTATGTGGTGGCCCATCTCAAGTTGCAGGGGATCAGACAGACAGACAGACAGACAGAGATAAGGATGGCAGTCCTGCCTGATTTTTCTTTCTTTCTTATCCTTTTTAAAATTGTTTATTTATTTATTTATTCATTAATTAATTAATTTATTTATTTATGTATTTATTAGATATAAGTACACTGTAGCTGTCTTCAGACTCTCCAGAAGAGGGTGTCAGATTCTGGATAATCTATATCCCACTTATGGTCTGCATATGATGTACATAAACACAGCCTCACATATACTTCTAAAAATTTAAAGATGGTTGGGGCCACTGAAAGGGCTCAACAATTAACAGCATTGTCTCCTCTTCCACAGGACCTGGGATCAACTACCAGCACCTATATTGTGGCCCATCTCCAGTTCCAGGGGATCAGACAGACATACATACAGACAGACAGACAAGGATTGCAGGCCTGCCTGGTTTTTCTTTCTTCTTATACATTTTAAAAATGTTTATTTATTTATATATATATTTATTAGATATAAGTACACTGTAGCTGTCTTCAGACACTTCAGAAGAGGGTGTCATATTCTGGAGAATCTAAATCCCTCTTATGGTCTGCATATGATGTACATAAACACAGCCTCACATATACTTCAAAAATTTAAAGAAGGGTGGGGCCACTCTAAAAGCTCAACAATTAACAGCATTGTCTCCTCTTCCAGAGTACCTGGGATCAACTACCAGCAACTATATGGTGGTCCATCTCCAGTTCCAAGGGATCAGACAGACAGACATACAGACAGTGATAAGGATGGCAGGCCTGCCTAGTCTTTCTTTCTTTTTTATCGTTTTTTAAAAAATGTTTATTTATTTATTTATTTATGTATTTATTAGATATAAGTACACTGTAGCTGTCTTCAGACACTCCAGAAGAGGGTGTCAGATTCTGGAGAATCTAAATCCCTCTTATGGTCTGCATATGATGTACATAAACAGAGCCTCACATATACTTCTAAAAATTTAAAGATGTGTGGGGCCACTGAGAGGGCTCAACAATTAACAGCATTGTCTCCTCTTTCAGAGAACCTGGGATTAAACTACAGGCACCTTATGGTGGCCCATCTCCAGTTCCAGTGGATCAGACAGACAGACAGACAGACAGACAGACAGAGAGACAGAGATAAGGATGGCAGGTCTGCCTGGTCTTTCTTTATTTCTTATACTTTTTAAAAAATGTTTATTTATATATTTAATTATTTATGTATTTATTAGATATAAGTACATTGTAGCCGTCTTCAGACACTCCAGAAGAGGGTGTCAGATTCTAGAGAATCTAAATCCCTCTTATGGTCTGAATATGATATACATAAACACAGCCTCACATATACGTCTAAAAATTATAAATAGGTGGGGCCACTGAAAGGACTCAACAATGAACAGCATTGTCTCCTCTTCCAGAGAACCTGGGATCAACTACCAGCACCTAAAAGGTGGCCCATCTCCAGTTCCAGGGGATCAGACAGACAGACAGACAGACAGTGATAAGGATGGCAGGCCTGCCTGGTCTTTCTTTCTTTCTTATCCTTTTTTTTAAAAAATGTTTATTTATTTATTTATTTATTTATTTATTTATTTATTTATTTATTTATTTATTATTAGATATAAGTACACTGTAGCTGTTCAGACACTCCTTAAGAGGGTGTCAGATTCTGGAGAATCTAAATCCCTCTTATGGTCTGAATATGATGTACATAAACACAGCCTCACATATACTTCTAAAAATTTAAAGATGTGTGGGGCAAATGAGAGGGCTCAACAAGTAACAGCATTGTCTCCTCTTTCAGAAACCTGGGATAAACTACCAGCACCTTATGGTGGCCCATCTCCAGTTCCAGTGGATCAGACAGACAGACAGACAGACAGAGAGACAGAGATAAGGATGGCAGGCCTGCCTGGTCTTTCTTTATTTCTTATACTTTTTAAAAAATGTTTATTTATTTATTTATTTATTTATTAGATATAAGTACACTGTAGCCGTCTTCAGACACTCCAGAAGAGGGTGTCAGATTCTAGAGAATCTAAATCCCTCTTATGGTCTGAATATGATGTACATAAACACAGCCTCACATATACTTCTAAAAATTATAAATATGTGGGGCCACTGAAAGCACTCAACAATTAACAGCATTGTCTCCTCTTCCAGAGAACCTGGGATCAACTACCAGCACCTAAAAGGTGGCCCATCTCCAGTTCCAGGGGATCAGACAGACAGAGAGACAGACAGTGATAAGGATGGCAGGCCTGCCTGGTCTTTCTTTCTTATCCTTTTTTTAAAAAAATGTTTATTTATTTATTTATTTATTTATTTATTTATTTATTTATTTATTTATTATTAAATATAAGTACACTGTAGCTGTTCAGACACTCCAGAAGAGGGTGTCATATTCTGGAGAATCTAAATCCCACTTATGGTATGCATATGATGTACATAAACACAACCTCACATATACTTCTAAAAATTTAAAGAAGGGTGGGGCCACTCTAAAAGCTCAACAATTAACAGCATTGTCTCCTCTTCCAGAGTACCTGGGATCAACTACCAGCAACTATATGGTGGCCCATCTCCAGTTCCAGGGGATCAGACAGAGAGACATACAGACAGTGATAAGGATGGCAGGCCTGCCTGGTCTTTCTTTCTTTCTTATCCTTTTTAAAAAAATGTTTATTTATATATTTATTTATGTATTTATTAGATATATGTACACTGTAGCTGCTTTCAGACACTCCAGAAGAGGGTGTCAGATTCTGGAGAATCTAAATCCCTGTTATGGTCTGCATATGATGTACATAAACACAGCCTCGCATATACTTCTAAAAATTTAAAGATGTGTGGGGCCACTGAGAGGGCTCAACAATTAACAGCATTGTCTCCTCTTTCAGAGAACCTGGAATAAACTACCAGCACCTTATGGTGGCCCATCTCCAGTTCCAGTGGATCAGACAGACAGACAGACAGACAGAGAGACAGAGATAAGGATGGCAGGCCTGCCTGGTCTTTCTTTATTTCTTATACTTTTTAAAAATTGTTTGTTTATTTATTTATTTATTTATTTATTTATTTATTAGATATAAGTACACTGTAGCCGTCTTCAGACACTCCAGAAGAGGGTGTCAGATTCTAGAGAATCTAAATCCCTCTTATGGTCTGAATATGATGTACATAAACACAGCCTCACATATACGTATAAAAATTATAAATAGGTGGGGCCACTGAAAGGACTCAACAATTAACAGCATTGTCTCCTCTTCCAGAGAACCTGGGATCAACTACCAGCACCTAAAAGGTGGCACATCTACAGTTCCAGGGGATCAGACAGACAGACAGACAGACAGTGATAAGGATGGCAGGCCTGCCTGGTCTTTCTTTCTTTCTTATCCTTTTTTAAAAAAAATGTTCGTTTATTTATTTATTTATTTATTTATTTATTTATTTATTTATTTATTAGATATAAGTACACTGTAGCTGTTCAGACACTCCAGAAGAGGGTGTCAGATTCTGGAGAATCTAAATCCCTCTTATGGTCTGCATATGATGTACATAAACACAGCCTCACATATACTTCTAAAAATTTAAAGAAGGGTGGGGCCACTCTAAAAGCTCAACAATTTACAGCATTGTCTCCTCTTCCAGAGTACCTGGGATCAACTACCAGCAACTATATGGTGGCCCATCTCCAGTTCCAGGGGATCAGACAGACAGACATACAGACAGTGATAAGGATGGAAGGCCTGCCTGGTCTTTCTTTCTTTCTTATCCTTTTAAAAAAATGTTTATTTATATATTTATGTATGTATTTATTAGATATATGTACACTGTAGCTGTCTTCAGACACTCCAGAAGAGGGTGTCAGATTCTGGAGAATCTAAATCCCTCTTATGGTCTGCATATTCGGTACATAAACACAGCCTTGCATGTACTTCTAAAAATTTAAAGATGTGTAGGGCCACTGAGAGGGCTCAACAATTAACAGCATTGTCTCCTCTTTCAGAGAACCTGGGATAAACTACCAGCACCTTATGGTGGCCCATCTCCAGTTCCAGGGGATCAGACAGACAGGCAGACAGAGAGACAGAGATATGGATGGCAGGCCTGCCTGGTCTTTCTTTATTTCTAATATTTTAAAAAAATGTTTATATTTTATTTATTTATTTATTTATTTATTTATTTATTTATTTATTAGATATAAGTACACTGTAGCCGTCTTCAGACACTCCAGAAGAGGGTGTCAGATTCTAGAGAATCTAAATCCCTCTTATGGTCTGAATATGATGTACATAAACACAGCCTCACATATACTTCTAAAAATTATAAATACGTGGGGCCACTGAAAGGACTCAACAATTTACAGCATTGTCTCCTCTTCCAGAGAACCTGGGATCAACTACCAGCACCTAAAAGGTGGCCCATCTCCAGTTCCAGAGGATCAGACAGAAAGACAGACAGACAGTGATAAGGATGGCAGGCCTGCCTGGTCTTTCTTTCTTTCTTATCCTTTTTTTAAAAAAATGTTCTTTTATTTATTTATTTATTTATTTATTTATTTATTTATTTATTATTAGATATAAGTACACTGTAGCTGTTCAGACACTCCAGAAGAGGGTGTCAGATTCTGGAGAATCTAAATCCCTCTTATGGTCTGCATATGATGTACATAAACACAGCCTCACATATACTTCTAAAAATTTAAAGAAGGGTGGGGCCACTCTAAAAGCTCAACAATTAACAGCATTGTCTCCTCTTCCAGAGTACCTGGGATCAACTACCATCAACTATATGGTGGCCCATCTTCAGTTCCAGGGGATCAGACAGACAGACATACAGACAGTGATAAGGATGGCAGGCCTGCCTGGTCTTTCTTTCTTTCTTATCCTTTTTAAAAAATGTTTATTTATATATTTATTTATGTATTTATTAGATATATGTACACTGTAGCTGCTTTCAGACACTCCAGAAGAGGGTGTCAGATTCTGGAGAATCTAAATCCCTCTTATGGTCTGCATATGATGTACATAAACACAGCCTCGCATATACTTCTAAAAATTTAAAATGTGTGGGGCCACTGAGAGGGCTCAACAATTAACAGCATTGTCTCCTCTTTCAGAGAACCTGGGATAAACTACCAGCACCTTATGGTGGCCCATCTCCAGTTCCAGTGGATCAGACAGACAGACAGACAGACAGAGAGACAGAGATAAGGATGGCAGGCCTGCCTGGTCTTTCTTTATTTCTTATACTTTTTAAAAATTGTTTATTTAATTATTTATTTATTTATTTATTTATTAATTAGATATAAGTACACTGTAGCCGTCTTCAGACACTCCAGAAGAGGGTGTCAGATTCTAGAGAATCTAAATCCCTCTTATGGTCTGAATATGATGTACATAAACACAGCCTCACATATACGTCTAAAAATTATAAATAGGTGGGGCCACTGAAAGGACTCAACAATTAACAGCATTGTCTCCTCTTACAGAGAACCTGGGATCAACTACCTGCAACTATATGGTGGCCCATCTCCACTCCCAGGTGATCAGACAGACAGACAGACAGACAAGGATAAGGATGGCAGGCCAGCCTGGTCTTTCTTTCTTTCTTACCCTTTTTAAAAAAATATTTATTTATTTATTTATTTATTTATTTATTTATTTATTTATTTATTTATTTATTAGATATAAGTACACTGTAGCTGTTCAGACACTCCAGAAGAGGGTGTCAGATTCTGGAGAATCTAAATCCCTCTTATGGTCTGCATATGATGTACATAAACACAGCCTCACATATACTTCTAAAAATTTAAAGAAGGGTGGGGCCACTCTAAAAGCTCAACAATTAACAGCATTGTCTCCTCTTCCAGAGTACCTGGGATCAACTACCAGCAACTATATGGTGGCCCATCTCCAGTTCCAGGGGATCAGACAGACAGACATACAGACAGTGATAAGGATGGCAGGCCTGCCTGGTCTTTCTTTCTTTCTTATCCTTTTAAAAAAATGTTTATTTATATATTTATGTATGTATTTATTAGATATATGTACACTGTAGCTGTCTTCAGACACTCCAGAAGAGGGTGTCAGATTCTGGAGAATCTAAATCCCTCTTATGGTCTGCATATTCGGTACATAAACACAGCCTTGCATGTACTTCTAAAAATTTAAAGATGTGTAGGGCCACTGAGAGAGCTCAACAATTAACAGCATTGTCTCCTCTTTCAGAGAACCTGGGATAAACTACCAGCACCTTATGGTGGCCCATCTCCAGTTCCAGGGGATCAGACAGACAGGCAGACAGAGAGACAGAGATATGGATGGCAGGCCTGCCTGGTCTTTCTTTATTTCTAATATTTTAAAAAAATGTTTATATTTTATTTATTTATTTATTTATTTATTTATTTATGTATTTATTAGATATAAGTACACTGTAGCCGTCTTCAGACACTCCAGAAGAGGGTGTCAGATTCTAGAGAATCTAAATCCTTCTTATGGTCTGAATATGATATACATAAACACAGCCTCACATATACTTCTAAAAATTATAAATACGTGGGGCCACTGAAAGGACTCAACAATTTACAGCATTGTCTCCTCTTCCAGAGAACCTGGGATCAACTACCAGCACCTAAAAGGTGGCCCATCTCCAGTTCCAGAGGATCAGACAGAAAGACAGACAGACAGTGATAAGGATGGCAGGCCTGCCTGGTCTTTCTTTCTTTCTTATCCTTTTTTTAAAAAAATGTTCTTTTATTTATTTATTTATTTATTTATTTATTTATTTATTTATTTATTTATTATTAGATATAAGTACACTGTAGCTGTTCAGACACTCCAGAAGAGGGTGTCAGATTCTGGAGAATCTAAATCCCTCTTATGGTCTGCATATGATGTACATAAACACAGCCTCACATATACTTCTAAAAATTTAAAGAAGGGTGGGGCCACTCTAAAAGCTCAACAATTAACAGCATTGTCTCCTCTTCCAGAGTACCTGGGATCAACTACCATCAACTATATGGTGGCCCATCTCCAGTTCCAGGGGATCAGACAGACAGACATACAGACAGTGATAAGGATGGCAGGCCTGCCTGGTCTTTCTTTCTTTCTTATCCTTTTTAAAAAAATGTTTATTTATATATTTATTTATGTATTTATTAGATATATGTACACTGTAGCTGCTTTCAGACACTCCAGAAGAGGGTGTCAGATTCTGGAGAATCTAAATCCCTCTTATGGTCTGCATATGATGTACATAAACACAGCCTCGCATATACTTCTAAAAATTTAAAATGTGTGGGGCCACTGAGAGGGCTCAACAATTAACAGCATTGTCTCCTCTTTCAGAGAACCTGGGATAAACTACCAGCACCTTATGGTGGCCCATCTCCAGTTCCAGTGGATCAGACAGACAGACAGACAGACAGAGAGACAGAGATAAGGATGGCAGGCCTGCCTGGTCTTTCTTTATTTCTTATACTTTTTAAAAATTGTTTATTTAATTATTTATTTATTTATTTATTTATTTATTTATTTATTTATTTATTAGATATAAGTACACTGTAGCCGTCTTCAGACACTCCAGAAGAGGGTGTCAGATTCTAGAGAATCTAAATCCCTCTTATGGTCTGAATATGATGTACATAAACACAGCCTCACATATACGTCTAAAAATTATAAATAGGTGGGGCCACTGAAAGGACTCAACAATTAACAGCATTGTCTCCTCTTACAGAGAACCTGGGATCAACTACCTGCAACTATATGGTGGCCCATCTCCACTCCCAGGGGATCAGACAGACAGACAGACAGACAAGGATAAGGATGGCAGGCCAGCCTGGTCTTTCTTTCTTTCTTACCCTTTTTAAAAAAATATTTATTTATTTATTTATTTATTTATTTATTTATTTATTTATTTATTTATTTATTAGATATAAGTACACTGTAGCTGTTCAGACACTCCAGAAGAGGGTGTCAGATTCTGGAGAATCTAAATCCCTCTTATGGTCTGCATATGATGTACATAAACACAGCCTCACATATACTTCTAAAAATTTATAGAAGGGTGGGGCCACTCTAAAAGCTCAACAATTAACAGCATTGTCTCCTCTTCCAGAGTACCTGGGATCAACTACCAGCAACTATATGGTGGCCCATCTCCAGTTCCAGGGGATCAGACAGACAGACATACACACAGTGATAAGGATGGCAGGCCTGCCTGGTCTTTCTTTCTTTCTTATCCTTTTAAAAAAATGTTTATTTATATATTTTTGTATGTATTTATTAGATATATGTACACTGTAGCTGTCTTCAGACACTCCAGAAGAAGGTGTCAGATTCTGGAGAATCTAAATCCCTCTTATGGTCTGCATATTCGGTACATAAACACAGCCTTGCATGTACTTCTAAAAATTTAAAGATGTGTGGGGCCACTGAGAGGGCTCAACAATTAACAGCATTGTCTCCTCTTTCAGAGAACCTGGGATAAACTACCAGCACCTTATGGTGGCCCATCTCCAGTTCCAGGGGATCAGACAGACAGACAGACAGAGAGACAGAGATATGGATGGCAGGCCTGCCTGGTCTTTCTTTATTTCTTATATTTTAAAAAAAATTTTATATTTTATTTATTTATTTATTTATTTATTTATTTATTTATTTATTTATGTATTTATTAGATATAAGTACACTGTAGCCGTCTTCAGACACTCCAGAAGAGGGTGTCAGATTCTAGAGAATCTAAATCCCTCTTATGGTCTGAATATGATGTACATAAACACAGCCTCACATATACTTCTAAAAATTATAAATAGGTGGGGCCACTGAAAGGACTCAACAATTTACAGCATTGTCTCCTCTTCCAGAGAACCTGGGATCAACTACCAGCACCTAAAAGGTGGCCCATCTCCAGTTCCAGGGGATCAGACAGAAAGACAGACAGACAGTGATAAGGATGGCAGGCCTGCCTGGTCTTTCTTTCTTTCTTATCCTTTTTTTAAAAAAATGTTCTTTTATTTATTTATTTATTTATTTATTTATTTATTTATTTATTATTAGATATAAGTACACTGTAGCTGTTCAGACACTCCAGAAGAGGGTGTCAGATTCTGGAGAATCTAAATCCCTCTTATGGTCTGCATATGATGTACATAAACACAGCCTCACATATACTTCTAAAAATTTATAGAAGGGTGGGGCCACTCTAAAAGCTCAACAATTAACAGCATTGTCTCCTCTTCCAGAGTACCTGGGATCAACTACCAGCAACTATATGGTGGCCCATCTCCAGTTCCAGGGGATCGACAGACAGACATACAGACAGTGATAAGGATGGCAGGCCTGCCTGGTCTTTCTTTCTTTCTTATCCTTTTTAAAAAATGTTTATTTATATATTTATATATGTATTTATTAGATATATGTACACTGTAGCTGCTTTCAGACACTCCAGAAGAGGGTGTCAGATTCTGGAGAATCTAAATCCCTCTTATGGTCTGCATATGATGTACATAAACACAGCCTCGCATATACTTCTAAAAATTTAAAATGTGTGGGGCCACTGAGAGGGCTCAACAATTAACAGCATTGTCTCCTCTTTCAGAGAACCTGGGATAAACTACCAGCACCTTATGGTGGCCCATCTCCAGTTCCAGTGGATCAGACAGACAGACAGACAGACAGAGAGACAGAGATAAGGATGGCAGGCCTGCCTGGTCTTTCTTTATTTCTTATACTTTTTAAAAATTGTTTATTTAATTATTTATTTATTTATTTATTTATTTATTTATTTATTAATTAGATATAAGTACACTGTAGCCGTCTTCAGACACTCCAGAAGAGGGTGTCAGATTCTAGAGAATCTAAATCCCTCTTATGGTCTGAATATGATGTACATAAACACAGCCTCACATATACGTCTAAAAATTATAAATAGGTGGGGCCACTGAAAGGACTCAACAATTAACAGCATTGTCTCCTCTTACAGAGAACCTGGGATCAACTACCTGCAACTATATGGTGGCCCATCTCTACTCCCAGGTGATCAGACAGACAGACAGACAGACAAGGATAAGGATGGCAGGCCAGCCTGGTCTTTCTTTCTTTCTTACCCTTTTTAAAAAAATATTTATTTATTTATTTATTTATTTATTTATTTATTTATTTATTTATTTATTTATTTATTAGATATAAGTACACTGTAGCTGTTCAGACACTCCAGAAGAGGGTGTCAGATTCTGGAGAATCTAAATCCCTCTTATGGTCTGCATATGATGTACATAAACACAGCCTCACATATACTTCTAAAAATTTAAAGAAGGGTGGGGCCACTCTAAAAGCTCAACAATTAACAGCATTGTCTCCTCTTCCAGAGTACCTGGGATCAACTACCAGCAACTATATGGTGGCCCATCTCCAGTTCCAGGGGATCAGACAGACAGACATACAGACAGTGATAAGGATGGCAGGCCTGCCTGGTCTTTCTTTCTTTCTTATCCTTTTAAAAAAATGTTTATTTATATATTTATGTATGTATTTATTAGATATATGTACACTGTAGCTGTCTTCAGACACTCCAGAAGAGGGTGTCAGATTCTGGAGAATCTAAATCCCTCTTATGGTCTGCATATTCGGTACATAAACACAGCCTTGCATGTACTTCTAAAAATTTAAAGATGTGTAGGGCCACTGAGAGGGCTCAACAATTAACAGCATTGTCTCCTCTTTCAGAGAACCTGGGATAAACTACCAGCACCTTATGGTGGCCCATCTCCAGTTCCAGGGGATCAGACAGACAGGCAGACAGAGAGACAGAGATATGGATGGCAGGCCTGCCTGGTCTTTCTTTATTTCTAATATTTTAAAAAAATGTTTATATTTTATTTATTTATTTATTTATTTATTTATTTATTTATTTATGTATTTATTAGATATAAGTACACTGTAGCCGTCTTCAGACACTCCAGAAGAGGGTGTCAGATTCTAGAGAATCTAAATCCTTCTTATGGTCTGAATATGATATACATAAACACAGCCTCACATATACTTCTAAAAATTATAAATACGTGGGGCCACTGAAAGGACTCAACAATTTACAGCATTGTCTCCTCTTCCAGAGAACCTGGGATCAACTACCAGCACCTAAAAGGTGGCCCATCTCCAGTTCCAGAGGATCAGACAGAAAGACAGACAGACAGTGATAAGGATGGCAGGCCTGCCTGGTCTTTCTTTCTTTCTTATCCTTTTTTTAAAAAAATGTTCTTTTATTTATTTATTTATTTATTTATTTATTTATTTATTTATTTATTTATTTATTTATTATTAGATATAAGTACACTGTAGCTGTTCAGACACTCCAGAAGAGGGTGTCAGATTCTGGAGAATCTAAATCCCTCTTATGGTCTGCATATGATGTACATAAACACAGCCTCACATATACTTCTAAAAATTTAAAGAAGGGTGGGGCCACTCTAAAAGCTCAACAATTAACAGCATTGTCTCCTCTTCCAGAGTACCTGGGATCAACTACCATCAACTATATGGTGGCCCATCTCCAGTTCCAGGGGATCAGACAGACAGACATACAGACAGTGATAAGGATGGCAGGCCTGCCTGGTCTTTCTTTCTTTCTTATCCTTTTTAAAAAAATGTTTATTTATATATTTATTTATGTATTTATTAGATATATGTACACTGTAGCTGCTTTCAGACACTCCAGAAGAGGGTGTCAGATTCTGGAGAATCTAAATCCCTCTTATGGTCTGCATATGATGTACATAAACACAGCCTCGCATATACTTCTAAAAATTTAAAATGTGTGGGGCCACTGAGAGGGCTCAACAATTAACAGCATTGTCTCCTCTTTCAGAGAACCTGGGATAAACTACCAGCACCTTATGGTGGCCCATCTCCAGTTCCAGTGGATCAGACAGACAGACAGACAGACAGAGAGACAGAGATAAGGATGGCAGGCCTGCCTGGTCTTTCTTTATTTCTTATACTTTTTAAAAATTGTTTATTTAATTATTTATTTATTTATTTATTTATTTATTAATTAGATATAAGTACACTGTAGCCGTCTTCAGACACTCCAGAAGAGGGTGTCAGATTCTAGAGAATCTAAATCCCTCTTATGGTCTGAATATGATGTACATAAACACAGCCTCACATATACGTCTAAAAATTATAAATAGGTGGGGCCACTGAAAGGACTCAACAATTAACAGCATTGTCTCCTCTTACAGAGAACCTGGGATCAACTACCTGCAACTATATGGTGGCCCATCTCCACTCCCAGGGGATCAGACAGACAGACAGACAGACAAGGATAAGGATGGCAGGCCAGCCTGGTCTTTCTTTCTTTCTTACCCTTTTTAAAAAAATATTTATTTATTTATTTATTTATTTATTTATTTATTTATTTATTTATTTATTAGATATAAGTACACTGTAGCTGTTCAGACACTCCAGAAGAGGGTGTCAGATTCTGGAGAATCTAAATCCCTCTTATGGTCTGCATATGATGTACATAAACACAGCCTCACATATACTTCTAAAAATTTAAAGAAGGGTGGGGCCACTCTAAAAGCTCAACAATTAACAGCATTGTCTCCTCTTCCAGAGTACCTGGGATCAACTACCAGCAACTATATGGTGGCCCATCTCCAGTTCCAGGGGATCAGACAGACAGACATACACACAGTGATAAGGATGGCAGGCCTGCCTGGTCTTTCTTTCTTTCTTATCCTTTTAAAAAAATGTTTATTTATATATTTTTGTATGTATTTATTAGATATATGTACACTGTAGCTGTCTTCAGACACTCCAGAAGAGGGTGTCAGATTCTGGAGAATCTAAATCCCTCTTATGGTCTGCATATTCGGTACATAAACACAGCCTTGCATGTACTTCTAAAAATTTAAAGATGTGTAGGGCCACTGAGAGGGCTCAACAATTAACAGCATTGTCTCCTCTTTCAGAGAACCTGGGATAAACTACCAGCACCTTATGGTGGCCCATCTCCAGTTCCAGGGGATCAGACAGACAGGCAGACAGAGAGACAGAGATATGGATGGCAGGCCTGCCTGGTCTTTCTTTATTTCTAATATTTTAAAAAAATGTTTATATTTTATTTATTTATTTATTTATTTATTTATTTATTTATTTATTTATGTATTTATTAGATATAAGTACACTGTAGCCGTCTTCAGACACTCCAGAAGAGGGTGTCAGATTCTAGAGAATCTAAATCCTTCTTATGGTCTGAATATGATATACATAAACACAGCCTCACATATACTTCTAAAAATTATAAATACGTGGGGCCACTGAAAGGACTCAACAATTTACAGCATTGTCTCCTCTTCCAGAGAACCTGGGATCAACTACCAGCACCTAAAAGGTGGCCCATCTCCAGTTCCAGAGGATCAGACAGAAAGACAGACAGACAGTGATAAGGATGGCAGGCCTGCCTGGTCTTTCTTTCTTTCTTATCCTTTTTTTAAAAAAATGTTCTTTTATTTATTTATTTATTTATTTATTTATTTATTTATTTATTATTAGATATAAGTACACTGTAGCTGTTCAGACACTCCAGAAGAGGGTGTCAGATTCTGGAGAATCTAAATCCCTCTTATGGTCTGCATATGATGTACATAAACACAGCCTCACATATACTTCTAAAAATTTAAAGAAGGGTGGGGCCACTCTAAAAGCTCAACAATTAACAGCATTGTCTCCTCTTCCAGAGTACCTGGGATCAACTACCATCAACTATATGGTGGCCCATCTCCAGTTCCAGGGGATCAGACAGACAGACATACAGACAGTGATAAGGATGGCAGGCCTGCCTGGTCTTTCTTTCTTTCTTATCCTTTTTAAAAAAATGTTTATTTATATATTTATTTATGTATTTATTAGATATATGTACACTGTAGCTGCTTTCAGACACTCCAGAAGAGGGTGTCAGATTCTGGAGAATCTAAATCCCTCTTATGGTCTGCATATGATGTACATAAACACAGCCTCGCATATACTTCTAAAAATTTAAAATGTGTGGGGCCACTGAGAGGGCTCAACAATTAACAGCATTGTCTCCTCTTTCAGAGAACCTGGGATAAACTACCAGCACCTTATGGTGGCCCATCTCCAGTTCCAGTGGATCAGACAGACAGACAGACAGACAGAGAGACAGAGATAAGGATGGCAGGCCTGCCTGGTCTTTCTTTATTTCTTATACTTTTTAAAAATTGTTTATTTAATTATTTATTTATTTATTTATTTATTTATTAATTAGATATAAGTACACTGTAGCCGTCTTCAGACACTCCAGAAGAGGGTGTCAGATTCTAGAGAATCTAAATCCCTCTTATGGTCTGAATATGATGTACATAAACACAGCCTCACATATACGTCTAAAAATTATAAATAGGTGGGGCCACTGAAAGGACTCAACAATTAACAGCATTGTCTCCTCTTACAGAGAACCTGGGATCAACTACCTGCAACTATATGGTGGCCCATCTCCACTCCCAGGGGATCAGACAGACAGACAGACAGACAAGGATAAGGATGGCAGGCCAGCCTGGTCTTTCTTTCTTTCTTACCCTTTTTAAAAAAATATTTATTTATTTATTTATTTATTTATTTATTTATTTATTTATTTATTAGATATAAGTACACTGTAGCTGTTCAGACACTCCAGAAGAGGGTGTCAGATTCTGGAGAATCTAAATCCCTCTTATGGTCTGCATATGATGTACATAAACACAGCCTCACATATACTTCTAAAAATTTAAAGAAGGGTGGGGCCACTCTAAAAGCTCAACAATTAACAGCATTGTCTCCTCTTCCAGAGTACCTGGGATCAACTACCAGCAACTATATGGTGGCCCATCTCCAGTTCCAGGGGATCAGACAGACAGACATACACACAGTGATAAGGATGGCAGGCCTGCCTGGTCTTTCTTTCTTTCTTATCCTTTTAAAAAAATGTTTATTTATATATTTTTGTATGTATTTATTAGATATATGTACACTGTAGCTGTCTTCAGACACTCCAGAAGAAGGTGTCAGATTCTGGAGAATCTAAATCCCTCTTATGGTCTGCATATTCGGTACATAAACACAGCCTTGCATGTACTTCTAAAAATTTAAAGATGTGTGGGGCCACTGAGAGGGCTCAACAATTAACAGCATTGTCTCCTCTTTCAGAGAACCTGGGATAAACTACCAGCACCTTATGGTGGCCCATCTCCAGTTCCAGGGAATCAGACAGACAGACAGACAGAGAGACAGAGATATGGATGGCAGGCCTGCCTGGTCTTTCTTTATTTCTTATATTTTAAAAAAAATTTTATATTTTATTTATTTATTTATTTATTTATTTATTTATTTATGTATTTATTAGATATAAGTACACTGTAGCCATCTTCAGACACTCCAGAAGAGGGTGTCAGATTCTAGAGAATCTAAATCCCTCTTATGGTCTGAATATGATGTACATAAACACAGCCTCACATATACTTCTAAAAATTATAAATAGGTGGGGCCACTGAAAGGACTCAACAATTTACAGCATTGTCTCCTCTTCCAGAGAACCTGGGATCAACTACCAGCACCTAAAAGGTGGCCCATCTCCAGTTCCAGGGGATCAGACAGAAAGACAGACAGACAGTGATAAGGATGGCAGGCCTGCCTGGTCTTTCTTTCTTTCTTATCCTTTTTTTAAAAAAATGTTCGTTTATTTATTTATTTATTTATTTATTTATTTATTTATTTATTTATTATTAGATATAAGTACACTGTAGCTGTTCAGACACTCCAGAAGAGGGTGTCAGATTCTGGAGAATCTAAATCCCTCTTATGGTCTGCATATGATGTACATAAACACAGCCTCACATATACTTCTAAAAATTTATAGAAGGGTGGGGCCACTCTAAAAGCTCAACAATTAACAGCATTGTCTCCTCTTCCAGAGTACCTGGGATCAACTACCAGCAACTATATGGTGGCCCATCTCCAGTTCCAGGGGATCAGACAGACAGACATACAGACAGTGATAAGGATGGCAGGCCTGCCTGGTCTTTCTTTCTTTCTTATCCTTTTTAAAAAATGTTTATTTATATATTTATTTATGTATTTATTAGAAATATGTACACTGTAGCTGCTTTCAGACACTCCAGAAGAGGGTGTCAGATTCTGGAGAATCTAAATCCCTGTTATGGTCTGCATATGATGTATATAAACACAGCCTCGCATATACTTCTAAAAATTTAAAGATGTGTGGGGCCACTGAGAGGGCTCAACAATTAACAGCATTGTCTCCTCTTTCAGAGAACCTGGGATAAACTACCAGCACCTTATGGTGGCCCATCTCCAGTTCCAGTGGATCAGACAGACAGACAGACAGACAGAGAGACAGAGATAAGGATGGCAGGCCTGCCTGGTCTTTCTTTATTTCTTATACTTTTTAAAAATTGTTTATTTAATTATTTATTTATTTATTTATTTATTTATTTATTAATTAGATATAAGTACACTGTAGCCGTCTTCAGACACTCCAGAAGAGGGTGTCAGATTCTAGAGAATCTAAATCCCTCTTATGGTCTGAATATGATGTACATAAACACAGCCTCACATATACGTGTAAAAATTATAAATAGGTGGGGCCACTGAAAGGACTCAACAATTAACAGCATTGTCTCCTCTTACAGAGAACCTGGGATCAACTACCTGCAACTATATGGTGGCCCATCTCCACTGCCAGGGGATCAGACAGACAGACAGACAGACAAGGATAAGGATGGCAGGCCAGCCTGGTCTTTCTTTCTTTCTTACCCTTTTTAAAAAATATTTATTTATTTATTTATTTATTTATTTATTTATTTATTTATTTATTTATTAGATATAAGTACACTGTAGCTGTTCAGACACTCCAGAAGAGGGTGTCAGATTCTGGAGAATCTAAATCCCTCTTATGGTCTGCATATGATGTACATAAACACAGCCTCACATATACTTCTAAAAATTTAAAGAAGGGTGGGGCCACTCTAAAAGCTCAACAATTAACAGCATTGTCTCCTCTTCCAGAGTACCTGGGATCAACTACCAGCAACTATATGGTGGCCCATCTGTAGTTCCAGGGGATCAGACAGACAGACATACAGACAGTGATAAGGATGGCAGGCCTGCCTGGTCTTTCTTCTTTCTTATCCTTTTAAAAAAATGTTTATTTATATATTTTTGTATGTATTTATTAGATATATGTACACTGTAGCTGTCTTCAGACACTCCAGAAGAAGGTGTCAGATTCTGGAGAATCTAAATCCCTCTTATGGTCTGCATATTCGGTACATAATCACAGCCTTGCATGTACTTCTAAAAATTTAAAGATGTGTGGGGTCACTGAGAGGGCTCAACAATTAACAGCATTGTCTCCTCTTTCAGAGAACCTGGGATAAACTACCAGCACCTTATGGTTGCCCATCTCCAGTTCCAGGGGATCAGACAGACAGACAGACAGAGAGACAGAGATATGGATGGCAGGCCTGCCTGGTCTTTCTTTATTTCTTATATTTTAAAAAAATTTTTATATTTTATTTATTTATTTATTTATTTATGTATTTATTAGATATAAGTACACTGTAGCCGTCTTCAGACACTCCAGAAGAGGGTGTCAGATTCTAGAGAATCTAAATCCCTCTTATGGTCTGAATATGATGTACATAAACACAGCCTCACATATACTTCTAAAAATTATAAATAGGTGGGGCCACTGAAAGGACTCAACAATTTACAGCATTGTCTCCTCTTCCAGAGAACCTGGGATCAACTACCAGCACCTGAAAGGTGGCCCATCTCCAGTTCCAGGGGATCAGACAGAAAGACAGACAGACAGTGATAAGGATGGCAGGCCTGCCTGGTCTTTCTTTCTTTCTTATCCTTTTTTTAAAAAAATGTTCGTTTATTTATTTATTTATTTATTTATTTATTTATTATTAGATATAAGTACACTGTAGCTGTTCAGACACTCCAGAAGAGGGTGTCAGATTCTGGAGAATCTAAATCCCTCTTATGGTCTGCATATGATGTACATAAACACAGCCTCACATATACTTCTAAAAATTTATAGAAGGGTGGGGCCACTCTAAAAGCTCAACAATTAACAGCATTGTCTCCTCTTCCAGAGTACCTGGGATCAACTACCAGCAACTATATGGTGGCCCATCTCCAGTTCCAGGGGATCAGACAGACAGACATACAGACAGTGATAAGGATGGCAGGCCTGCCTGGTCTTTCTTTCTTTCTTATCCTTTTTAAAAAATGTTTATTTATATATTTATTTATGTATTTATTAGATATATGTACACTGTAGCTGCTTTCAGACACTCCAGAAGAGGGTGTCAGATTCTGGAGAATCTAAATCCCTGTTATGGTCTGCATATGATGTATATAAACACAGCCTCGCATATACTTCTAAAAATTTAAAGATGTGTGGGGCCACTGAGAGGGCTCAACAATTAACAGCATTGTCTCCTCTTTCAGAGAACCTGGGATCAACTACCAGCACCTTATGGTGGCCCATCTCCAGTTCCAGTGGATCAGACAGACAGACAGACAGACAGAGAGACAGAGATAAGGATGGCAGGCCTGCCTGGTCTTTCTTTATTTCTTATACTTTCTAAAAAATGTTAATTTATTTATTTATTTATTTATTTATTTATTTATTTATGTATTTATTAGATATAAGTACACTGTAGCCGTCTTCAGACACTGCAGAAGAGGGTGTCAGATTCTGGAGAATCTAAATCCCTCTTATGTTCTGAATATGATGTACATAAACACAGCCTCACATATACTTCTAAAAATTATAAACAGGTGGGGCCACTGAAAGGACTCAACAATTAACAGCATTGTCTCCTCTTCCAGAGAAACTGGGATCAACTACCAGCACCTAAAATGTGGCCCATCTCCAGTTCCAGGGGATCAGACAGACAGACAGACAGACAGTGATAAGGATTTCAGGCCTGCCTGGTCTTTCTTTCTTTCTTATCCTTTTTAAAAAAAATGTTTGTTTATTTATTTATTTATTTATTTATTTATTTATTTATTTATTTATTATTAGATATAAGTACACTGTAGCTGTTCAGACACTCCAGAAGAGGGTGTCAGATTCTGGAGAATCTAAATCCCTCTTATGGTCTGCATATGATGTACATAAACACAGCCTCACATATACTTCTAAAAATTTAAAGAAGGGTGGGGCCACTCTAAAAGCTCAACAATTAACAGCATTGTCTCCTCTTCCAGAGGACCTGGGATCAACTACCAGCAACTATATGGTGGCCCATCTCCAGTTCCAGGGGATCAGACAGACAGACATACAGACAGTGATAAGGATGGCAGGCCTGCCTGATCTTTCTTTCTTTCTTATCCTTTTTAAAAAAATGTTTATTTATATATTTATTTATGTATTTATTAGATATAAGTACACCGTAGCTGTCTTCAGACACTCCAGAAGAGGGTGTCAGATTCTGGAGAATCTAAATCCCTTTTATGGTCTGCATATGATGTACATAAACACATCCTCACATATACTTCTAAAAATTTAAAGCTGTGTGGGGCCACTGAAAGGGCTCAACAATTAACAGCATTGTCTCCTCTTTCAGAGAACCTGGGATAAACTACCAGCACCTTATGGTGGCCCATCTCCAGTTCCAGTGGATCAGACAGACAGACAGACAGAGAGACAGAGATATGGATGGCAGGCCTGACTGGTCTTTCTTTATTTCTTATACTTTTTAAAAAATGTTTATTTATTCATTTATTTATTTATTTATGTATTTATTAGATATAAGTACACTGTAGCCGTCTTCAGACACTCCAGAAGATGGTGTCAGATTCTGGAGAATCTAAATCCCTCTTATGGTCTGAATATGATGTACATAAACACAGCCTCACATATACTTGTAAAAATTAAAAATGGGTGGGGCCACTGAAAGGGCTCAACAATTAACAGCATTGTCTCCTCTTCCAGAGAAACTGGGATCAACTACCAGCACCTACAAGGTGGCCCATCTCCAGTTCCAGGGGATCAGACAGACAGACAGACAGACAGAGATAAGTATGGCAGGCCTGCCTTGTCTTTCTTTCTTTCTTATCCTTTTAAAATAATGTTTATTTATTTATTTATTTATTTATTTATTTATTTATTTATTTATTTATATATGTATGTATTCATTAGATATAAGTACACTGTAGTTGTCTTCAGACAATCCAGAAGAGGGTGTCGGATACTGGAGAATCTAAATCCCTCTTATGGTCTGCATATGATGTACATAAACACAGCCTAACATATACTTCTAAAAATTTAAAGATAGGTGGAGCCACTGAAAGGGCTCAACAATTAATAGCATTGTCTCCTCTTCCAGAGAACCTGGGATCAACTAACAGCAACTATATGGTGGCCCATCTACAGTTCCAAGGGATCAGACAGTCTGACAGACAGACAGACTGACAGAGATTAGGATGGCAGGCCTGCCTGGTCTTTCTTTCTTTCTTATCCTTTTAAAAAAATGTTTATTTATTTATGTATTTATTAGATATAAGTACACTGTAGCTGTCTTCAGACACTCCAGAAGAGGGTGTCAGATTCTGGAGAATCTAAATCCCTCTTATGGTCTGCATATGATGTACATAAACACAGCCTCACATATACTACTAAAAATTTAACGATGGGTGGGGCCACTGAAAGCGCACAACAATTAACAGCATTGTCTCCTCTTCCAGAGAACCTGGGATCAACTACCAGCACCTATATGGTGGCCCATCTCCAGTTCCAGGGGATCAGAACGACTGACAGACAGACAGACAGAGATAAGGATGGTTGGCCTGCCTGGTCTTTCTTTTTTTCTTATCCGGTTTAAATAATGTTTATTTATTTTTTATTTATTTATTTATTTATTTATTTATTAGATATAAGTACACTGTAGCTGTCTTCAGACACTCCAGAAGAGGGTGTCAGATTCTGGAGAATCTAAATCCCTCTTATGGTCTGCATATGATGTACATAAACACAGCCTCACATATACTTCTAAAAATTTAAAGATGGGTAGGGCCACTGATAGGGCTCAACAATTAAGAGCATTGTCTCCTCTTCCAGAGAACCTTGGATCAACTACAAGCAACTATATGGTGGCCCATCTCCAGTTCCCGGGGATCAGATAGACAGACAGAGAGACAGGCAGAGATATGGATGGCAGGCCTACCTGGTCTTTCTTTCTTTCTTATCCTTTTTAAAAAATGTTTATTTATTTATTTATTTATTTATCTATTTATTTATTAGATATAAGTACACTGTAGCTGTCTTCAGATACTCCAGAAGAGGGTGTCAGATTCTGGAGAATCTAAATCCCTCTTATGGTCTGCATATGATGTACATAAACACAGCCTCACATATACTTCTAAATATTTAAAGATGGGTAGGGCCACTGATAGGGCTAAACAATTAACAGCATTGTCTCCTCTTCCAGAGAACCTGGGATCAACTACCAGCAACTTTATGGTAGCCCAACTCCAGTTCCAGGGGATCAGACAGACAGACAGACAGACAGAGATAAGGATGGCAGGCCTGCCTGGTCTTTCTTTCTTTCTTATCCTTTTTAAAAAATATTTATTTATTTATTTATTTATTTTTTTATGTATTTCTTAGATATAAGTACACTGTAGCTTTCTTTAGACACTCCAGAGGAGGGTGTCAGATTCTGGAGAATGAAAATCCCTCTTATGGTCTTCATAGGATGTACATAAACACAGCCTCACATATACTGAGCTGAGGTGTCACAGGCCAACTGCTGGAATTTCTGAGTACCACCTAGATTGAGAAAAGCTATGCTGTGGTTGCTTAATTTATGTATTTTATTATTTCTATTTGTTGTTTTGTTTTGTTTAATTGTTTTTAGAGAAGTCCTCAGTCTGTACTCTGGCTGACCCAGGACTGCCTACTTGTGTTAATTAGGGTTTCACAGCTGAGAACAGACACCAAGAGCAAGGTAAGGCTTAGAAAACCCTACATTCAGTGGTGGCTCAAGCTCTTAATGAGAGCACTCTGTAGACAGAGGCAGTCAGTTTCTGAGTTCGAGGCCACCCTGGTGAAAGACAGGGCTAGGGTAGGGGCTAGGGTGAGGAAAGAAAGAAAGAAAAGAAACAAAGAAAGAAGAATAAAAAGTTTTTATAAAAGTTTTATAAAAAGTGTTAAAGTTTTTAAAAATTAAAAAAAAAAATACCAGATCACCATCACACAGCATTGGCTGTCTTCAGGTGTATCCTTTCAGCCTCCAAAACAAAAAACAATGGCTGGCTGTCTTCAGGTGTATCCTATTCTCGAGTCTTATTTCCAACCTTAGAGCTGGGCTGAGCTGCCTCATTATGTAATTGCAAACCTTCCTTGGTTTGTCTTTTCCATTTCTAAGACTAACAGGCCTTTTTCTATTTATTGAATATGCTCATGACTGTCCTTTAGATATAGTAAATATAACTGTTGCTTATAAAACTTGTTTTCTAGGAATTTTTAAAGGGCAATGGCAGAGTTTATTTATAAAAAAATAGTTTGCATTTATTTATTTGTGTGAGTGATGAAGCTCAGGTCTTCAAACTCGTCAGGAGGTATGATTACCTCCCCTCTCTCTCAACCCCTCTCTCTCCTCTCTCAATGATTGTGTAAGAATGTTTTGCATGTGTATGCTGTGCCCACAGACTCCAGAACAGAGTATTAGATCCCCTGGAACTGGAGATGGGCCACCATATATAATACTGGTAATTGAGCCCAGGTTCTCTGGAAGAGGAGACAATGCTCTTAATTGTTGAGCCCTCTCTGTAGCCACACCTTTCTTTCTTTTTTTTTTTTGAGTATAGGTGAGGCTGTGTTTATATACATCATATGCAGACAATAAGAATGATTTAGATTCTTCAGAATCTGACACCCTCTTCTGGACTGTCTGAACATAGCTACAGCATACTTAAATATAATAAATAAATAAATCTTTAAAAAGAAAAGGAAAAGTAAAAAAGAAAGAACAGGCCTGCCATATGCATGTTCATAGAGGAAAATGAAGAGACCCCAATCTAACCTCAGCAGGGTGCTTCCTTCTGGATGGTAGCTCACAGTTTCATCCCAGCAAGACAGGCAAATCACTGAGTTCAAGGACAGTAAGGTTCAGGACAGCCAAGGTTAGGAAGGAAAAGGGTCTATGTTGAGAATACAAACCAACAAAACAACAACTAGGAAAAAGAAGTGACAGTGTAACTTGGGGTAGGGTACCAACAAGAGAAAGCTTTCTGTTACCACTTACAAACACCAGTAGACTTGCACCCTTCTGCCCAGGTCCCTGCCTTCCTTTCTAGGAATTCTAAGGATGCCAGGGGGTGGGGGAATCCAGATTAACTTTTTAAAAACAAAGACTTGGTCTTTGATGTCTATAGGAAGCCCTTCTCAGTGCCTTTAACTACCACTGAACTTTCAGGGCTGTGACTCAACTGTAACAAGGAACAGAGCTAAGAACCTGCAGCCTTTGAAAACAACTATTTTTTTAAAGTGGGGTACACAAATCAGCAGTAGAACCCCTCAGGTTCAGCCATAATACTTGTTAGGGAAAGAGCCTCAATGTCCGGAGCTGAGGTCTCATGGGTGAACTGCTTCAAGCTCTGAGTATCATTGAAAGAAAGAAAAGATATCATGTGGTTGCTTAATTTATTTATTTTATTATTTCTATTTTTTGTTTTCTTTTGTTTTGTTTTAGAAAAGGCCTCAGTCTGTAGCTATGGCTGACCTAGGACAGACTGCATGTGTTAATTAGGGTTTCACAGCTGAGAAACAGACCATACCTATGTAAGACTTAGAAAACCAAACAGTCAGTGGTGGCTCGAGCTCTTAATGAGAGCACTCTGGAGGCAGAGGCAGTCAGTTTCTGAGTTCGAGGCCAGCCTGGTTGAAGACAGGGATAGGCAGGGCTAGGCAAGGCAGGGCTGGGCTAGGCTAGGCTAGGCAAGGGGCTGGGCTAGTCAAGGCAAGGGACTAGGCTAGGCTACTCAAGGGGCTAGGCAAGACAGACAGACAGAGGGAAAGTCAGACAAGGATGGCAGGCCTGCCTGGTTTTTCTTTCTTTCTTATCCCTTTTAAAAAATGTTTATTTATTTATTTATTTATTTATTTATGTATTTATTAGATATAAGTACACTGTAGCTGTCTTCAGACACTCCAGAAGAGGGTGTCAGATTCTGGAGAATCTATATCCCTCTTATGGTCTGCATATAATGTACATAAACACAGCCTCACATTTACTTCTAAAAATTTGAAGATGTGTGGGGCCAATGAAAGGGATCAACAATTAACAACATTGTCTCCTCTTATAGAGAACCTGGGATCAACTACCAGCAACTATATGGTGGCCCATCTCCAGTTCCAGGGGATCAGACAGACAGACAGACATACAGACAGATAGAGTTAAGAATGGCAGGCCTACCTGGTCTTTCATTCTTTCTTATCCTTTTTAAAAAATGTTTATTAATTTAAGTATGTATTTATTAGATTTAAGTACATTGTAGCTGTCTTCAAACACTCCCGAAGAGGGTGTCAGATTCTGGAGAATCTATATCCCTCTTATGGTCTGCATATGATGTACATGAACACAGCCTCACATATACTTCTAAAAATTTAAAGATGGGTGGGGCCACTGAAAGTGCTCAACAATTAACAGCACTGACTCATCTTCCAGAGAACCTGGGATTGAAAGAAGAAAAGCTGAACTCTCCATGAACTCTCCAACTCAGAGTTCTCTTACCCCTCCCATCTAGAGGTTGTTCCCGGAACACCTTAACTTTTTACCTCAGAGTACATTCTTGAACTCTTCACCCCAGAGTCCGACCCCTCCCAAGTGAGAACGGTTCAAGGAGCATTTCTGAGATAAGGGTCTCCTGGAGCGAACTCAGTCCAACCCCTCCTAACTGAAGACTGTTCCAAGAACATTTTTGAGATAGGGGCCTCCTGGTACTACCCCAGAATGTTCCAATAGATCGAGTACATTGCCAAAATATAGGACACGACCCCTTGGTTATGTAAAGCTCCTTGGCAGAACACCTTGGTGACGTAAAACTTGTACTTTTCTCCTTACCCTTCTCCTATAAAAGCCTGTGACAAGTCTGGGCCAATTGCTGAATCTCCTCTGCACCTTGCTGGCTGCATGAGTTTCGACCCCAGATATCTGGTATATGTGCTTTTTGTGTGCTTTCTTGTCGTTGCTGTATTAAATCTTACTCTCTATACATCTTAAGTTCGGTCTCAGTGTCTTCTTGGGTGCGCGGCTGACCCGAGGCTTGAGTAAGTGCCTCCCTTTGGGAGTCCTGGAGTCTTTCATTTGGTGCGTTGGCCGGGAATCAGCGCGACCACCCAGAAGTCCTGGACCCACTCAGAAGTAAGATTTACTGTTCTGTTTGGTCTGGTGTCTGTGTTCTGTTTCTGGAGACCAGGAGAGTCTCAATCTGTGGGCCTTGGAGAGGCCATCTGAATCTGTATCTGGTGCGATCGCAGTTCTGGTTTTGCGTGACGCTCTGTGCTCAGTAAGAGCACCAGAGACCGTGCTCCGGGAGCTGGAGACCAGGCAGGTCTCAATAGAGAGCGCGGGGTGGGTAGAGATAGACGTGTCTGGTGCCCACCGTCCGATCGCCCTGGGGGACGCCCCAGGAAGACAAGGGGAGGGCCAAGGACGCTTGGCGGACCCCTCTGAAGGCCGAGAGACCATCACTTTGGTGGAAGGTCTAAGCCGGCCGGCCTTGGAAAGGCCATCTGATTCTGTAAGTTGCCTGTGGGCGACGCGAGGTCGCCGCCGTTTTTGGTTTTTTCTTTTTGTCTCAAGTCTTGTGTCTGCTCTTGTTGTGTTTGCTATTATTCTAGAAATGGGACAATCTGCTGGGTGTGTAAGTGTGGAACTGCTGCATTTGTGTATTCTGAGATTGTGGGTTTATTCTGGCAGTGGCTGTGAGAGGACGGCTGTCTATGGCCTCACAGTCTGCACCCCAAAAAGATGTTTCAAGGGAGACCCTGGAAGGAGTGCCCAGGGTACAGAACAGTCAAAAAGACCTGGCTGTTGCCTGGCAGAGTGAAGGAGAGAGAGAGAGTGTTCTCTCTGCCAGAGCGGGAGTGGATGTGGAATCCCACCCCTATCAGGAAAAAGAGTCAATGTGGAATCCGACCCCGTCAGAAAGTGGCGTTTGGCTGGTTGTGTTTTGGTCACGTGACAGACTGTGTGTGTGTGTGTGTGTGTGTTAACCCTTTGCCGACTGTAGACTTGGACTGACGTCAGGACAGAATTTGTCAGCAATGGTTTTAAAAAAAGGAAAAAAAGAGAAAAAAAAACCACCAGGCCGGTCCTCCCCAGGCTGCTCAAAAGAGCTCTGAAATCCAGAGCTGCAGCAGTGGTGCTGAGGTTCTGAGTTCTGCAGACACAGCAGCAACGGAGGCTGTCTGTGCCCTGCGAGTGAGTTGTAAAATGCTGATAGTAAGTGCGGCGGCCTGTCAGACCCGCCTGGCGCCCCGGAATAGCCGTGAAGCCTGCCACAGCTGGGGAGGGGCCAACTGTGGCCGCCGTCCCTCCTTTGGCTTCCCCCTGGAGTCTGCCCGCACTCCCTTGTGTCTGCGCGCCCGCCGTGGGGCACACAGAGAAGTTCCCCCGCCCTGCCGCGCAGGCGCCTTGCGTTTCCAAAGCTCGGGAGGCCGCCGTTGCCTCTGGCCAAGAGAGCTCCGTGGATGCCTGTGTGTGGGGTGGCGGACGCCGCCGCCTCCGGGGGCTCAAGCCATGCCGGAAAACAAGTGGTTAAATTCCCCCTCCCTGCCAGTGTTTGTTTGCCACTCCCACATTTCGCCGTGGCGCGGCGGAGACTCGGCGCTTGGCTCCTCCCTGTCCATTCGCCGTTACTGAGAAAATCCTGGTTAGTTTCTTTCCCTCCGCTGACTAGTATGCTTGAGTTCAGCGGGTTGCCGCGTCTGATCTGAGGACGCCACAAGGTTCCCTGGTTGCTTCTCATTTCCCTGTCCCCTGTATCCTGTCTCTTGTTAACTGTTAACAGAAAAAATTGTGTTCATTTTGAGATATCAGTGTGCAGCCAGATGTAAGAGCTGCACCCCCTTCTCTGCCCCGTGTGTTTTCTCTTCTCAGGCATCGCCCTGAGCTGCTAGCAGTGAATCTGTTTTAAGCTCCGGTGAGGGAGATATACAAGGTAAGGAGCACCTACGAGTCTAACTGCCAGGCTCTGATGAAGGATAGAGGTCTGCAAAGAAGAACTGAGAGCAAAGCTTCAGCAGACTCAAAAGAAATAGGTTAACAGTAAAAAGAGGTAAACTATGAAAAAAGTTAAGTGACAGAATATAGATGTAATAATTAGATAACATTCAAAGTAAGCAAAGACAAGAAAGAGATATATATAGATAGAAAGAGAGACATTATATGAGATCTCCATTGCAGTTAAGAAATAGGAGCAAAGAGAGATAAATGACAAAGACTAGAACCGAGCAAAGTGACACTTGCTAATAATACTAGCACTTAGAGATGATCTGTAAGAAATAAGGAGCCAGAAAATTTTCTAAAAAAGATAAGAGAAATGAAATGCTGGTCACAAACGTCAGGGAAACTAGAAAACTTAGTACCTGGCAACAAGAAAAAAGAAAGCTTTTGGCTAAAGATCAGAGTGTTTGCTGTTGAAAAAGAAGAGCACTGGGTGAGAGACTGTCCTAACAAAAAGAAGAGGAGCCCCCCCCCCTCAAGACAAAACCCTTCACCTGTTCGTGGCTATAAGTAAAGAGACTGGTGGCCTACCTGTTGATGCAGCTAAAAAGAGACTGTGTTTTCATATTCCTCCACTGACCAATGCAAAGCAAGTTTAAAAGGTCCCTGGACACTACAGGTCTTTGCAAACTGTGGATTCCAGGTTTTGCTGCATTAAAAAGATAAACAGCCCTTCGTATAAGAAATAAAGAACAACCTTGGATGGCCTTAGATGCTATTGAGACTGCCCTAATGTTGTCCCCAACTTTGGGACTCCTAAATGTGACTGAGAACAAAAGTATTGCCAAAGAGGTTCTTACTCAGAAATTGGGACCCTAAAAGACCAGTGGCACTTGGAAAAATTAGACCTGGTGACTGAGGGATGGCCTGCTTGTCTGCACATAATGGCTTTTGGTCAGGGACACATGATCCAATTGTTTCCCTGACTGATGGACACATTATTAGAGCTTTTTGTTGACAGAACAAGTGACCTTCACTTCCCCTGCTAACCTGCTGAGTCTTCACCTACTCATCACTGCTCTGACATTCTAGCAGAAGGAACTTTGGCTCAGAAGGCTGAACTCCTGGCGCTAACCCAAGCCCTGCGGTTGGCTGAAGGCAGAGACATCAAAGACAAAGAAGAAATTCTGGCCCTCCTAGAAGCTCCTGAATGAACTGGGTGAGTTGGGGTATCGGGTATCGGCTAAGAAAGCTCAGTTACCGAGGTGCCAAAACGACGGAAAGCGGTGGCTCACCGAAGCCAAGAAAAAAGACTGTGATGCTGATCCCAACCCCCACCACCCCGCGCCAAGTACGTGAGTTTCTGGGGACGGTGGGCTTTTGCAGACTCTGGACTAAAGAAAAAGTCCCATTCACCTGGACTGAGAAACACCAAAAAGCCTTTGACAGCATAAAGGCAGCCCTGCTTGCAGCCCCCGCTCTGGCTTTGCCAGATTTGACTAAGCCTTTTACCTTATATGTTGATGAGCTGCAATGGCCCTGCTTGTTAAAGACCCTGACAAGCTTACCCTGGGTCAGCATGTGACTATACCCACTACCAGAATTTGTTGCTGAATGATTGAGTAACTTTTGCTCCACCTGCCATCCTCAATCCTGCCACCTCCCCTTGGCGGATGACTCCACTCCTGTACATCAATGTGCTGATGAAACTGGAACAAGGAGAGATCTGACTGATCAGCCTTGGTGTGCCTGCCTGGTACACGGATGGCAGCAGCTTTGTCACAGGAGCAGCAGTAGCAGATGGAAAGCAGCTCATATCCATGGGGCCACCTACCAACAGAGGGGGCTACTTACCTCAGCAGGTAAAGATCAAATCAGCCTTGGCCTGAAAGTTTAAACTGGTACACGAATGGCAGTGGCCTCATGGTTAAAGGTAAGCGGAAGGCGGGGACAGCAGTGCAGCAGTGGACAAAAAGCAGGTGATCTAGGCCAGCAGCCTCCCTAAAGGGACTTCAGCCCAGAAAGCTGAACTTGTGGTTTTGATACAAGCTTTATAAATGACACTGACAGCAGGTATGCTTTTGCCACTGTATGGAACAATACAAACAAAGAAAGCTGTTGACATTTGCAGAAGACGTTCTCAATATGGATAAATGAGACTGCTCACATAGTCATCAAGAAGATTATTAAAGAAAATTTTTCCAAGGTTCAGAGTGCCAAAGGCAATAGTGTCAGATAATGGCCCTGCTTTGTTGCCCAGGTAAGTCAGGGTGTGGCCAAGCATTTAGAGGTCAAATAAAAATTACATTGTGTGTATAGACCTCAGAGCTCAGGATAGATAAAAATTAGTCTAAAACTCTAAGACAGACCTTGATAAAATTAATCGTGGAGACTGGCATGGACTTGGTGTTCCTTCCCTATGCCCTATTTCTTGATTCAGTTTTACTCTGTTTAAGATCCTTTATGAGACTCCTATGCCCATCACTGTCTTAACCTATGTTGTTAAACTAGCTATTGAGACTGACGGTAAAGACTGGGTGACCCTCCTTCCCTTGTGCTTCTCAGAGTCCGAAACACACCTGGACGTTTCGGTCTTACTTCTTATGAAATTCTACATGGGGGACCGCCCCCCCTTGACTAAGTCTAGCAGGATATTGGATCCCTGTGTTGACTCTTTCTACACCCTGCTCTGTTGCCCAGCTCCAGCAAACAGACCCAACGACTAAAAAGAAAAAGATGGGGAGCCCCGAGGATGACCTAATTGGAATCCCATTCCCAGATCACAGCAGCGAGCTCCTGAGCTGCCTAAACGAGCAGCGCCAGCTGGGTCATCTGTGCGACCTCACCATCAGGACACAGGGTTTTGAGTACCAAACCCACAGGGCTGTGCTGGCTGCCTGTAGCCACTACTTCAAGAGGCTCTTTACAGAAGAGAGAGAGAGAACAGTAATAAAAACAGAGAGTGTTGAAACGGCTTCTGGGGGAGCAAAAGCCAGTGTGTGTGAGCTGAACTTTGTAGGGCCGGAGGCCCTAAGTGCCCTGCTCGAGTTTGCTTACACAGCCACACTGACCACCAGCAACGCCAATGTGCCGGCTGTACTCCAAGCTGCTCGGCTACTGGAAATCCCATGTGTCGTCACTACTTGCTTGGAGATTTTGCAAGGCAGTGGACTGGAAGCCCCCAGCCCAGATAAAGATGACTGTGAGCGAGCCCGACAGTACCTGGAGGCTTTTGCCACTGCCACCCCCACAGCCTCAACCTCAAAAATGCTCAACCCACCAGGCTACGGGCTGGCCCAGAGTAACGAACCTCCACTATCATCAGAAGAGCTGGGCTCAGATGAAGATCTCATTGACCCTGACCTGAGGGCTTACCTAAGTTCGCTGCACCAGGATGCCCTGACACCAGGCCTAAATGACCAAAACAAGCTAGTGCCTAAACGCCTTTCACAGATGCCCCAAGAGTGCCCAGTCTGTCACAAGATAATCCACGGGGCAGGCAAACTGCCTCGGCACATAAGGACCCACAATGGTGAAAAGCCTTTTGCCTGTGAGGTCTGCGGTATCCGCTTCACCAGGAATGATAAGCTGAAGATCCACATGCGAGAGCACACAGGAGAGCGACCCTACTCATGCCCCCACTGTCCAGCCCGCTTCCTGCATAACTACGACCTCAAAAACCATATGCATCTGCACACAGGGGGCCGGCTCTATGAATGCCACCTGTGCCACAAGGCCTACGCTAAGGAAGGCCATCTACAGCGCCATCTAAAAAATCAGAACTACCACAAAAATAATGTGGCCATCTCATCCCCTGCTGGACACGACCTCCCCAATGGCCACATAGACTAAGAGCTTTCTTAAGTTTTAGAACTAATCCTAATATGACTCAATCCTGTTGGTTATGTACAGCTATGGATGTTGATCTTAGAACTATAAAACGGTCTATTTTTGACTTCCCTGTCCAAAGTGATGTTACAAAACAGAAAGAGATTGGACTCTGTGGAGGGGGATAAATGCAGGACTCGCTCTAAGATTAGAGCTATTCACTAAAAGAAGGGGGGAATGAAAGAAGAAAAGCTGAACTCTCCATGAACTCTCCAACTCAGAGTTCTCTTACCCCTCCCATCTAGAGGTTGTTCCCGGAACACACCTGAACTTTTTACCTCAGAGTACATTCTTGAACTCTTCACCCCAGAGTCCGACCCCTCCCAAGTGAGAACGGTTCCAGGAGCATTTCTGAGATAAGGGTCTCCTGGAGCGAACTCAGTCCAACCCCTCCTAACTGAAGACTGTTCCAAGAACATTTTTGAGATAGGGGCCTCCTGGTACTACCCCAGAATGTTCCAATAGATCGAGTACATTGCCAAAATATAGGACACGACCCCTTGGTTATGTAAAGCTCCTTGGCAGAACACCTTGGTGACGTAAAACTTGTACTTTTCTCCTTACCCTTCTCCTATAAAAGCCTGTGACAAGTCTGGGCCAATTGCCGAATCTCCTCTGCACCTTGCTGGCTGCATGAGTTTCGACTCCAGATATCTGGTATATGTGCTTTTTGTGTGCTTTCTTGTCGTTGCTGTATTTAATCTTACTCTCTATACATCTTAAGTTCGGTCTCAGTGTCTTCTTGGGTGCGCGGCTGACCCGAGGCTTGAGTAAGTGCCTCCCTTTGGGAGTCCTGGAGTCTTTCACTACCAGCAACAAAATGGTGGCCCATCTCCAGTTCCAGGAGATCAGACAGACAGACAAACAGAGAGACAGACAGACAGACAAAGATAAGGATGGCAGCCCTGCCTGGTCTTTCTTTCTTTCTTATCCTTTTTAAAAAATGTTTATTTATTTATTTATTTATTTATTTATTTATTTATTAGATATAAGTACACTGTAGCTATCTTCAGATACTCCAAAAGAGGGTGTCAGATTCTGGAGAATCTAAATCCCTCTTATGGTCTGCATATGATGTACATAAACACAGCCTCACATATACTTCTAAAAATTTAAAGATGGGTGGGGCCACAGAAAGGGATCAACAATTAACAGCATTGTCTCCTCTTCCAGAGAACCTTGGATAAACTACCAGCAACTATATGGTGGCCCATCTCCAGTTCCAGGGTATCAGACAGACAGACAGACAGACAGAGATAAGAATGGAGGCCTGCCTGGTCTTTCTTTCTTTCTTATACTTTTAAAAAAAAAGTTTATTTATTTATTTATTTATTTATTTATGTATTTATTACATATAAGTACACTGTAGCTGTCTTCAGACACTCCAGAAGAGGGTGCCAGATTCTGGAGAATCTAAATCCCTCTTATGGTCTGCATATGATGTACATAAACACAGCCTCACATATACTTCTAAAAATTTATAGAAGTGTGGGGCCACTCTAAAAGCTCAACAATTAACAGCATTGTCTCCTCTTCCAGAGTACCTGGGATCAACTACCAGCAACTATATGGTGGCCCATCTCCAGTTCCAGGGGATCAGACAGACAGACAGACAGACAGAGATAAGGAGGGCAGGCCTGCCTGGTTTTTCTTTCTTTCTTATCCTTTTAAAATAATGTTTATTTATTTATTTATTTATTTATTTATTTATTTATGTATTTATTAGATATAAGTACACTGTAGTTGTCTTCAGACACTCCAGAAGAGGGTGTCAGATTCTGGAGAATCTAAATCCCTCTTATGGTCTGCATATGATGTACATAAACACAGCCTAACATATACTTCTAAAAATTTAAAGATAGGTGGAGCCACTGAAAGGGCTCAACAATTAACAGCATTGTCTCTTCTTCCAGAGAACCTGGGATCAACTAACAGCAACTATATAGTGGCCCATCTCCAGTTCCAATGGATCAGACAGACAGACAGACTGACAGAGATAAGGATGGAGGCCTGCCTGGTCTTTCTTTCTTTCTTATACTTTTAAAAAATGTTTATTAATTTAAGTATGTATTTATTAGATATAAGTACACTTTAGCTGTCTTCAGACACTCTAGAAGAGGGTGTCATCTTCTGGGTAATCTAAATCCCTCTTATGGTCTGCATATGATGTACATAAACACAGCCTCACATATACTTCTAAAAATTTAAAGAAGTGTGGGCCCACTGAAAGGGCTCAAAAATTAACAGCATTGTCTCCTCTTCCAGAGATCCTTGGATCAACTACAAGCAACTATATGGTGGCCCATCTCAAGTTCCAGGGGATAAGACAGACAGACAGACAGACAGACAGAGATAAGAATGGCAGGCCTGCCTGATTTTTCTTTCTTTCTTATCCTTTTTAAAAAATGTTCATTTATTTATTTATTTATTCATTTATTTATTTATTTATTTATTTATGTATTTATTAGATATAAGTACACTGTAGCTGTCTTCAGACTCTCCAGAAGAGGGTGTCAGATTCTGGAGAATCAATATCCCTCTTATGGTCTGCATATGATGTACATGAACACAGCCTCACATATACTTCTAAAAATTTAAAGATGGTTGGGGCCACTGAAAGGGCTCAACAATTAACAGCATTGTCTCCTCTACCAGAGAACCTGGGATCAACTACCAGGAACTATATGGTGGCCCATCTCCAGTTCCAGGGGATCAGACAGACAGACAGACATACAGACAGATAGAGTTAAGGATGGAAGGCCTACCTGGTCTTTCATTCTTTCTTATCCTTTTTAAAAAATGTTTATTAATTTAAGTATGTATTTATTAGATATAAGTACACTGTAGCTCTCTTCAAACACTCCCGAAGAGGGTGTCAGATTCTGGAGAATCTATATCCCTCTTATGGTCTGCATATGATGTACATGAACACAGCCTCACATATACTTCTAAAAATTTATAGATGGGTGGGGCCACTGAAAGGGCTCAACAATTAACAGCACTGACTCCTCTTCCAGAGAACATGGGATCAACTACCAGCATTTATATGGTGGCCCATCTCTAGTTCCAGGGGAACAGACAGACAGACAGACAGACAAGGATGGCAGGCTTGCCTGGTCTCTCTTTCTTTATTATTCTTTTTTAAAAATGTTTATTTGTTTATTTATGAATTTATTAGATATAAGTACACTGTAGCAGTCTTCAGACAATCTAGAAGAGTGTGTCATCTTCTGGAGAATCTAAATCCCTCTTATGGTCTGCATATGATGTACATAAACACAGCCTCACATATACTTCTAAAAATTTAAAGATGGGTGAGCCCACTGAAAGGACTCAACAATTAACAGCATTGTCTCTTCTTCCAGAGAACGTGGGATAAACTACCAGCAACTATATGGTGGCCCATTTCAAGTTCCAGGGGATAAGACAGACATACAGACAGACAGAGATAAGGATGGCAGGCCTGCCTGATTTTTCTTTCTTTCTTATCCTTTTTAAAAAATGTTTATTTATTTATTTATTTATTCATTTATTTATTTATTTATTTATTTATTTATTTATTAGATATAAGTACACTGTAGCTGTCTTCAGGCACTCCAGAAGAGGGTGTCAGATTCTGGAGAATCTATATCCCTCCTATGGTCTGCATATGATGTACATGAACACAGCCTCACATATACTTCTAAAAATTTAAAGATGGGTGGGGCCACTGAAAGGGCTCAACAATTAACAGCATTGTCTCCTCTTCCAGAGAACCTGGAATCAACTACCATCAACTATATGGTGGCTCATCTCCAGTTCCAGGGTATCCGACAGATAGACAGACAGACAGACAGACAGACATGGTGGCAGGCCTGCCTGGTCTTTCTTTCTTTCTTATACTTTTTAAAAAATGTTTATTTATTTATTTATGTATTTATTAGATATAAGTACACTGAAGCTGTCTTCAGACACTCTAGAAGAGGGTGTCATATTCTGGAGAATCTAAATCCCTCTTATGGTCTGCATATGATGTACATAAACACGGCCTCACATATACTTCTAAAAATTTAAAGATGTGTGGGCCCACTGAAAGGGCTCAACAATTAAAAGCATTGTCTCCTTTTCCAGAGAACCTGGGATCAACTACAAGCAACTCTATGGTGGCCCATCTCCAGTTCCAGAGGATCAGACAGACAGACAGACAGACAGAGATAAGGATGGCAGTCCTGCCTGGTCTTTCTTTCTTTCTTATCCTTTTTAAAAAATGTTTGTTTATTTATTTATTTATTTATTTATTTATTTATTAGATATAAGTACACTGTAGCTATCTTCAGACACTCCAGAAGAGGGTGTCAGATTCTGGAGTATCAATATCCCTCTTATGGTCTGCATATGATGTACATAAACACAGCCTCACATATACTTCTAAAAATTAAAATATGTGTGGGGCCACTTAAAGGTCTCAACAATTAACAGCATTGTCAACTCTACCAGAGATCCCGGGATCAACTACCAGCAACTATATGGTGGCCCATCTCCAGTTCCAGGCGATCAGACAGACAGACAGACATACAAGGATAATGATGGCAGGCCTACCTGGTCTTTCTTTCTTTCTTATCCTTTTTAAAAAATGTTTATTCATATATTTATGTATTTATTAGATATAAGTACAATGTAGCTGTCTTCAAACAATCAAGAAGAGGGTGTCAGATTCTGGAGAATCTAAATCCCTCTTATGGTCTGCATATGATGTACATAAACACAGCCTCAACTTTACTTCTAAAAATTTAAAGATGGGTGGGGCCACTGAAATGGCTCAACAATTAACAGCATTGTCTCCTCTACCAGAGAGCCTGGGATCAACTTCCAGCAACTATATGGTGGCCCATCTCCAGTTCCAGGGTATCAAACAGACAGACAGACAGACAGAGTTAAGGATAGAGGCCTGCCTGGTCTTTCTTTCTTTCTTATCCTTTTTAAAAATATTTATTTTTTATATATGTATTTATTAGATATAAGTAAACTGTATCTGTTTCAGACACTCCAGAAGAGGTTGTCAGATTCTGGAGAATCTAAATCCCTGTTATGTTCTGAATATGATGTACATAAACACAGCCTCACATATACTTTTAAATATTTAAAGAAGTGTGGGGCCACTGAAAGGGCTCAACAATTAACAGCATTGTCTCCTCTTCCAGAGAACCTGGGATCAACTACCAGCTCCTACAAGGTGGCCCATCTCCAGTTCCAGGGGATCAGACAGACAGACAGACAGACAGAGATAATGATGGCAGGCCTGCCTGGTCTTTCTTTCTTTCTTATCCTTTTTAAAAAATATTTATTTATTTATTTATTTATTTACTTATTTCTTAGATATAAGTACACTGTAGCTGTCTTCAGACACTCCAGAGGAGGGTTTCAGATTCTGGAGAATGTAAATCCCTCTTATGGTCTGCATATGATGTACATAAACACAGCCTCACATATACTGAGGTGAGGTGTCACAGGCCAACTGCTGGAATTTCTGAGTACCACCTAGAGAGAGAAAAGCTATGCTGTGGTTTCTTAATTTATGTATTTTATTATTTCTATTTGTTGTTTTGTTTTGTTTTATTTGTTTTTAGAGAAGTCCTCAGTCTGTAGCTCTGGCTGACCCAGGACTGCCTACTTGTGTTAATTAGAGTTTCAGAGCTGAGAACAGACACCAAGAGCAAGGTAAGGCTTAGAAAGCCCTACATTCAGTGGTGGCTCAAGCTCTTAATGAGAGCACTCTGTAGGTAGAGGCAGTCAGTTTCTGAGTTCGAGGCCACCCTGGTGAAAGACAGGGCTAGGGTAGGGGCTAGGGTGAGGAAAGAAAGAAAGAAAGAAAAAGTTTTTATAAAAGTTTTATAAAAAGTGTTAAAGTTTTTAAAAATTAAAAAAAAAAATACCAGATCACCATCACACAGCATTGGCTGTCTTCAGGTGTATCCTTTCAGCCTCCAAAACAAAAAACAATGGCTGGCTGTCTTCAGGTGTATCCTATTCTCAAGTCTTATTTCCAACCTTAGAGCTGGGCTGAGCTGCCTCATTATGTAATTGCAAAACTTCCTTGGTTTGTCTTTTCCATTTCTAAGACTAACAGGCCTTTTTCTATTTATTGAATATGCTCATGACTGTCCTTTAGATATAGTAAATATAACTGTTGCTTATAAAACTTCTTTTCTAGGAATTTTTAAAGGGCAATGGCAGAGTTTATTTATAAAAAAATATTTTGCATTTATTTATTTGTGTGAGTGATGAAGCTCAGGTCTTCAAACTCGTCAGGAGGTATGATTACCTCCCCTCTCTCTCAACCCCTCTCTCTCCTCTCTCAATGATTGTGTAAGAATGTTTTGCATGTGTATGCTGTGCCCACAGACTCCAGAACAGAGTATTAGATCCCCTGGAACTGGAGATGGGCCACCATATATAATACTGGTAATTGAGCCCAGGTTCTCTGGAAGAGGAGACAATGCTCTTAATTGTTGAGCCCTCTCTGTAGCCACATCTTTCTTTTTTTTTTTTTTTTGAGTATATGTGAGGCTGTGTTTATATACATCATATGCAGACAATAAGAATGATTTAGATTCTTCAGAATCTGACACCCTCTTCTGGACTGTCTGAACATAGCTACAGCATACTTAAATATAATAAATAAATAAATCTTTAAAAAGAAAAGGAAAAGTAAAAAAGAAAGATCAGGCCTGCCATATGCATGTTCATAGAGGAAAATGGAAGAGACCCCAATCTAACCTCAGCAGGGTGCTTCCTTCTGGATGGTAGCTCACAGTTTCATCCCAGCAAGACAGGCAAATCACTGAGTTCAAGGACAGTAAGGTTCAGGACAGCCAAGGTTAGGAAGGAAAAGGGTCTATGTGGAGAATACAAACCGACAAAACAACAACTAGGAAAAAGAAGTGACAGTTTAACTTGGGGTAGGGTACCAACAAGAGAAAGCTTTCTGTTACCACTTACAAACACCAGTAGGCTTGGACCCTTCTGCCCAGGTCCCTGCCTTCCTTTCTAGGAATTCTAAGGATGCCAGGGGGTGGGGGAATCCAGATTAACTTTTTAAAAACAAAGACTTGGTCTTTGATGTCTATAGGAAGCCCTTCTCAGTGCCTTTAACTACCACTGAACTTTCAGGGCTGTGACTCAACTGTAACAAGGAACAGGGCTAAGAACCTGCAGCCTTTGAAAACAACTATTTTTTTAAAGTGGGGGACCCAAATCAGCAGTAGAACCCCTCAGGTTCAGCCATAATACATGTTAGGGAAAGAGCCTCAATGTCCGGAGCTGAGGTCTCATGGGTGAACTGCTTCAAGCTCTGAGTATCATTGAAAGAAAGAAAAGATATCATGTGGTTGCTTAATTTATTTATTTTATTATTTCTATTTTTTGTTTTCTTTTGTTTTGTTTTAGAAAAGGCCTCAGTCTGTAGCTATGGCTGACCTAGGACAGACTACACGTGTTAATTACGGTTTCACAGCTGAGAAACAGACCATACCTATGTAAGACTTAGAAAACACAAAAATCAGTGGTGGCTCGAGGTCTTAATGAGAGCACTCTGGAGGCAGAGGCAGTCAGTTTTTGAGATCGAGGCCAGCCAGGTTAAAGACAGGGATAGGCAGGGCTATGCAAGGCAGGGCTGGGATAGGCTAGGCTAGGCAAGGGGCTGGGCTAGTCAAGGCAAGGGACTAGGCTAGGCTACTCAAGGGGCTAGGCAAGACAGACAGACAGAGAGAAAGACAGACAAGGATGGCAGGCCTGCCTGGTTTTTCTTTCTTTCTTATCCCTTTTAAAAATGTTTATTTATTTATTTATTCATTTATTTATTTATTTATGTATTTATTGGATATGAGTACACTGTAGCTGTCTTCAGACACTCCAGAAGAGGGTGTCAGATTCTGGAGAATCTATATCCCTCTTATGGTCTGCATATGATGTACATAAACACAGCCTCACATTTATTTCTAAAAATTTAAACATGTGTGGGGCCAATGAAAGGGATCAACAATTAACAGCATTGTCTCCTCTTATAGATAACCTGGGATCAACTACCAGCAACTATATGGTGGCCCATCTCCAGTTCCAGGGGATCAGACAGACAGACAGACAGACAGATAGAGTTAAGGATGGCAGGCCTACCTGGTCTTTCATTCTTTCTTATCTTTTTTAAAAAATGTTTATTAATTTAAGTATGTATTTATTAGATTTAAGTACACTGTAGCTTTCTTCAAACACTACCGAATAGGGTGTCAGATTCTGGAGAATCTATATCCCTCTTATGGTCTGCATATGATGTACATGAACACAGCCTCACATATACTTCTAAAAATTTAAAGATGGGTGGGGCCACTGAAAGGGCTCAACAATTAACAGCATTGTCTCCTCTTCCAGAGGACCTGGGATCAACTACCAGCAACTATATTGTGGCCCATCTCCAGTTCCAGGGGATCAGACAGACAGACAGACAGACAGTGATAAGGATGGCAGTCCTGCCTGGTCTTTCTTTCTTTCTTATCCTTTTTTTAAAAAAATGTTTGTTTATTTATTTATTTATTTATTTATTAGATATAAGTACACTGTAGCTGTTCAGACACTCCAGAAGAGGGTTTAAGATTCTGGAGAATCTAAATCCCTCTTATGGTCTGCATATGATGTACATAAACACAGCCTCACATATAATTCTAAAAATTTAAAGAAGGGTGGGGCCACTCTAAAAGCTCAACAATTAACAGCATTGTCTCCTCTTCCAGAGTACCTGGGATCAACTACCAGCAACTATATGGTGGCCCATCTCCAGTTCCAAGGGATCATACAGACAGACATTCAGACAGTAATAAGGATGGCAGGCCTGCCTGGTCTTTCTTTCTTTCTTATCCTTTTTAAAAAAATGTTTATTTATATATTTATTTATGGATTTATTAGATATTAGTACACTGTAGCTGTCTTCAGACACTCCAGAAGAGGGTGTCAAATTCTGGAATCTAAATCCCTCTTATGGTCTGCATATGATGTACATAAACACAGCCTCACATATACTTCTAAAAATTTAAAGATGTGTGGGGTCACTGAGAGGGCTCAACAATTAACAGCATTGTCTCCTCTTTCAGAGAACCTTGGATCAACTACCAGCAACTATATGGTGGCCCATCTCCAGTTCCAGGGGATCAGACAGACAGACAGACAGACAGAGATAAGGATGGCAGGCCTGCCTGGTCTTACATTCTTTCTTATCCTTTTTCAAAAATGTTTGTTTATTTATTTATTTATTTATTTATTTATTTATTTATTTATTATACGTACACTGTAGCTGTCTTCAGACACTCCAGTATAGGGTGTCAGATTCTGGAGAATCTAAATCCTCTTATAATCTGAATATGATGTACATAAACACAGCCTCACATATACTTCTAAATATTTAAAGAAGTGTGGGGCCACTGAAAGGGCTCAACAATTAACAGCATTGTCTCCTCTTCCAGAGAACCTTGGATCAACTACCAGCAACTATATGGTGGCCCATCTCCAGTTCCCGGGGATCAGATAGACAGACAGACAGACAGACAGAGATATGGATGGCAGGCCTACCTGGTCTTTCTTTCTTTCTTATCCTTTTTAAAAATGTTTATTTATTTATTTATTTATTTATCTATTTATTTATTTGATATAAGTACACTGTAGCTGTCTTCAGACACTCCAGAAGAGGGTGTCAGATTCTGGAGAATCTAAATCCCTCTTATGGTCTGCATATGATGTACATAAACACAGCCTCACATTTACTACTAAATATTAAAAGATGGGTGGCGCCACTGAAAGGGCTCAACAATTAACAGCATTGTCTCCTCTTCCAGAGAACCTGGGATCAACTACCAGCAATTATTCGTGGCCCATCTCCAGTTCCCAGGGATCAGATTGACAGACAGACAGACAGACAGAGATATGGATGGCAGGCCTGCCTGGTCTTTCTTTTTTTATTATCCTTTTTAAAAAATGTTTATTTATTTATTTATTTATTTATTTATTTATTTATTTATTAGATATAAGTACACTGTAGCTGTTCAGACACTCCAGAAGAGGTTGTCAGATTCTGGAGAATCTAAATCCCTCTTATGGTCTGCATATGATGTACATAAACACAGCCTCACATATACTTCTAAAAATTTAAAGAAGGGTGGGGCCACTCTAAAAGCTCAACAATTAACAGCATTGTCTTCTCTTCCAGAGTACCTGGGATCAACTATCAGCAACTATATGGTGGCCCATCTCCAGTTCCAGGGGATCAGACGGACAGACAGACAGACAGTGCTAAGGATGGCAGGCCTGCCTGGTCTTTCTTTCTTTCTTATCCTTTTTAAAAAAAGTTTATTTATTTATGTATTTATTAGATATAAGTACACTGTAGCTGTCTTCAGACACTCCAGAAGAGGGTGTCAGATTCTGGAGAATCTAAATCCCTCTTATGGTCTGCATATGATGTACATAAACACAGCCTAACATATACTTCTAAAAATTAAAAGATGTGTGTGGCCACTGAAAGGGCTCAAAAATTAACAGCATTGTCCCCTCTTATAGAGAACCTGGGATCAACTACCATCAACTCTATGGTGGTCCATCTCCAGTTCCAGGGGATCAGACAGACAGACAGACAGACAGTGATAAGGGTGGCAGGCCTGCCTGGTCTTTCTTTCTTTCTTATCCTTTTTTTAAAAAAATGTTTGTTTATTTATTTATTTAATTATTTATTAGATATAAGTACACTGTAGCTGTTCACACACTGCAGAAGAGGGTGTCAGATTCTGGAGAATCTAAATCCCTCTTATGGTCTGCATATGATGTACATAAACACAGCCTCACAAATACTTCTAAAAATTTAAAGAAGGGTGGGGCCACTCTAAAAGCTCAACAATTAACAGCATTGTCTCCTCTTCCAGAGTACCTGGGATCAACTACCAGCAACTATATGGTGGCCCATCTCCAGTTCCAGGGGATCATACAGACAGACATACAGACAGTGATAAGGATGGCAGGCCTGCCTGGTCTTTCTTTCTTTCTTATCCTTTTTAAAAAAATGTTTATTTATATATTTATTTATGGATTTATTAGATATAAGTACACTGTAGCTGTCTTCAGACACTCCAGAAGAGGGTGTCAGATTCTGGAGAATCTAAATCCCTCTTATGGTCTGCATATGATGTACATAAACACAGCCTCACATATACTTCTAAAAATTTAAAGTTGTGTGGGGCCACTGGGAGGGCTCAACAATTAACAGCATTGTCTCCTCTTTCAGAGAACCTGGGATAAACTACCAGCACCTTATGGTGGCCCATCTCCAGTTCCAGTGGATTAGACCGACAGACAGACAGAGAGACAGAGATAAGGATGGCAGGCCTGCCTGGTCTTTCTTTATTTCTTATTCGTTTTAAAAAATGTTTATTTATTTATTTATTCATATATGTATTTATTAGATATAAGTACACTGTAGCCGTCTTCAGACACTCCAGAAGAGGGTGACAGATTATAGAGAATCTAAATCCCTCTTATGGTCTGAATATGATGTACATAAACACAGCATCACATATACTTCTAAAAATTAAAAATGGGTGGAGCCACTGAAAGGGCTCAACTATTAACAGCATTGTCTCCTCTTCCAGAGAACCTGGGATCAACTACCAGCAACTATATGGTGGCCCATCTCCAGTTCCAGGGGATCAGGCAGACAGACAGACAGACAGACAGATATAAGGATGGCAGGCCTGCCTTGTCTTGTTTTCTTTCTTATCCTTTTTAAAAAAATGTTTATTTATTTATTTATTTATGTATTTATTAGAATTAAGTACACTGTAGCTGTCTTCAGACACTCCAGAAGAGGGTGTCAGATTCTGGAGAATCTAAATCCCTCTTATGGTCTGCATATGATGTACATAAACACAGCCTCACATATACTTGTAAATATTTAAAGATGGGCAGGGCCACTGATAGGGCTCAACAATTAACAGCATTGTCTCCTCTTCCAGAACCCTGGGATCAACTACCAGCAACTTTATGGTAGCCCATCTCCAGTTCCAGGGGATCAGACAGACAGACAGACAGACAGACAGAGATAAGGATGGCAGGCCTGCCTGGTCTTACTTTCTTTCTTATCCTTTTTAAAAAAATGTTTATTTATTCATTTATTTATTTATTTATTTATTTATGTATTTATTATATATAAGTACACTGTAGTTGTCTTCAGACACTCCAGTATAGGGTGTCAGATTCTGGAGAATCTAAATCCTCTTATAATCTGAATATGATATACATAAACACAGCCTCACATATACTTCTAAATATTTAAAGAAGTGTGGGGCCACTGAAATGGCTCAACAATTAACAGCATTATCTCCTCTTCCAGAGAACCTTGGATCAACTACCAGCAACTATATGGTGGCCCATCTCCAGTTCCCGGGGATCAGATAGACAGACAGACAGACAGACAGAGATATGGATGGCAGGCCTGCCTGGTCTTTCTTTCTTTCTTATCTTTTTTAAAAAATGTTTATTTATTTATTTATTTATTTATCTATTTATTTATTAGATATAAGTACACTGTAGCTGTCTTCAGACACTCCAGAAGAGGGTGTCAGATTCTGGAGAATCTAAATCCCTCTTATGGTCTGCATATGATGTACATAAACACAGCCTCATATATACTTCTAAATATTTAAAGATGGGTGGCGCCACTGAAAGGGCTCAACAATTAACAGCATTGTCTCCTCTTCCGGAGAACCTGGGATTAACTACCAGCAACTATTCGTGGCCCATCTCCAGTTTCCAGGGATCAGATAGACAGACAGACAGACAGACAGAGATATGGATGGCAGGCCTGCCTGGTCTTTCTTTCTGTCTTATCCTTTTTAAAAAATGTTTAATTATTTATTTATTTATTTATTTATTTATTTATTTATTTATTTAGTAGATATAAATACACTGTAGCTGTTCAGACACTCCAGAAGAGGGTGTCAGATTCTGGAGAATAAATCCCTCTTATGGTCTGCATATGATGTACATAAACACAGCCTCACATATACTTCTAAAAATTTAAAGAAGGGTGGGGCTACTCTAAAAGCTCAACAATTAACAGCATTGTCTCCTCTTCCAGAGTACCTGGGATCAACTACCAGCAACTATATGGTGGCCCATCTCCAGTTCCAGGGGATCAGACAGACAAACATACAGACAGTGATAAGGATGGCAGGCCTGCCTGGTCTTTCTTTCTTTCTTATCCTTTTTTAAAAAATGTATATTTATATATTTATTTATGTATTTATTGGATATAAGTACACTGTAGCTATCTTCAGACACTCCAGAAGAGGGTGTCAGACTCTGGAGAATCTAAATCCTCTTATAATCTGAATATGATGTACATAAACACAGCCTCACATATACTTTTAAATATTTAAAGAAGTGTGGGGCCACTGAAACGGCTCAACAATTAACAGCATTGTCTCCTTTTCCAGAGAACCTTGGATCAACTACCAGCAACTATATGGTGGCCCATCTCCAGTTCCCAGGAATCAGATAGACAGACAGACAGACAGACAGAGATATGGATGGTAGGCCTGCCTGGTCTTTGTTTCTTTTTTATCCTTTTTAAAAAATGTTTATTTATTTATTTATTTATCTATTTATTTATTAGATATAAGTACACTGTAGCTGTCTTCAGACACTCCAGAAGAGGGTGTCAGATTCTGGAGAATCTAAATGCCTCTTATGGTCTGCATATGATGTACATAAACACAGCCTCACATATACTTCTAAATATTTAAAGATGGGTGGCGCCACTGAAAGGGCTCAACAATTAACAGCATTGTCTCCTCTTCCAGAGAACCTGGGATCAACTACCAGCAACTATTCGTGGCCCATCTCCAGTTCCCAGGGATCAGATAGACAGACAGACAGACAGACAGACAGACAGAGATATGGATTGCAGGCCTGCCTGGTCTTTCTTTCTGTCTTATCCTTTTAAAAAAATGTTTATTTATTTATATATTTATTTATTTATTTATTTATTTATTTATTTATGTATTTATTAGATATAAGTACACTGTAGCTGTTCAGACACTCCAGAAGAGGGTGTCATATTCTTGAGAATCTAAATCCCTCTTATGGTCTGCATATGATGTACATAAACACAGCCTCACATATACTTCTAAAAATTTAAAGAAGGGTGGGGCCACTCTAAAATCTCAACAATTAACAGCATTGTCTCCTCTTCCAGAATACCAGGGATCGACTACCAGCAACTATATGGTGGCCCATCTCCAGTTCCAGGGGATCAGACAGACAGACATACAGACAGTGCTAAGGATGGCAGGCCTGTATGGTCTTTCTTTCATTCTTATCCTTTTTAAAAAAATGTTTATTTATATATTTATTTATGTATTTCTTAGATATAAGTACACTGTAGCTGTCTTCAGACACTCCAGAAGAGGGTGTCAGATTCTGGAGAATCTAAATCCCTCTTATGGTCTGCATATGATGTACATAAACACAGCCTCACATATACTTCTAAAAATTTAAAGATGTGTGGGGCCACTGAGAGGGCTCAACAATTAACAGCATTGTCTCCTTTTTCAGAGAACCTGGGATAAACTACCAGCACCTTATGGTGGGCCATCTCCAGTTCCAGTGGATCAGACAGACAGACAGACAGAGAGACAGAGATAAGGATGGCAGGCCTGCCTGGTCTTTCTTTATTTCTTATACTTTTTTAAAAATGTTTATTTATTTATTTATTTATGAATTTATTAGATATAAGTACACTGTAGCTGTTCAGACACTCCAGAAAAGGGTGTCAGATTCTGGAGAATCTAAATCCCTCTTATGGTCTGCATATGATGTACATAAACACAGCCTAACATATACTTCTAAAAATTAAAAGATGTGTGGGGCCACTGAAAGGGCTCAACAATTAACAGCATTGTCTCCTCTTATAGAGAACCTGGAATCAATTACCAGCCACTATATGGTGGTCCATCTCCAGTTCCAGGGGATCAGAAGACAGACAGACAGACAGTGATAAGGATGGCAGTCTTACTGGCCTTTCTTTCTTTCTTATTTTTTTTAAATGTTTGTTTATTTATTTATTTATTTATATATATATTTATTTATTTATTTATTTATTTATTAGATATAAGTACACTGTAGCTGTTCAGACACTCCAGAAGAGGGTGTCAGATTCTGGAGAATCTAAATCCCTCTTATGGTCTGCATATGATGTACATAAACAGAGCCTCACATATATTTCTAAAAATTTAAAGAAGAGTGGGGCCACTCTAAAAGCTCAACAATTAACAGCATTGTCTCCTCTTCCAGAGTACCTGGGATCAACTACCAGCAACTATATGGTGGCCCATCTCCATGTCCAGAGGATCAGACAGACAGACAGACAGACAGTGATAAGGATGGCAGGCCTGCCTGGTCTTTCTTTCTTTCTTATCCTTTTTAAAAAAATGTTTATTTATATATTTATTTATGTATTTATTAGATATAAGTACACTGTAGCTGTCTTCAGACACTCCAGAAGTGGGTGTCAGATTCTAGAGAATCTAAATTCCTCTTATGGTCTGAATATGATGTACATAAACACAGCCTCACATATACTTCTAAAAATTTAAAGAAGGGTGGGGCCACTCTAAAATCTCAACAATTAACAGCATTGTCTCCTCTTCCAGAATACCAGGGATCGACTACCAGCAACTATATGGTGGCCCATCTCCAGTTCCAGGGGATCAGACAGACAGACATACAGACAGTGCTAAGGATGGCAGGCCTGTATGGTCTTTCTTTCATTCTTATCCTTTTTAAAAAAATGTTTATTTATATATTTATTTATGTATTTCTTAGATATAAGTACACTGTAGCTGTCTTCAGACACTCCAGAAGAGGGTGTCAGATTCTGGAGAATCTAAATCCCTCTTATGGTCTGCATATGATGTACATAAACACAGCCTCACATATACTTCTAAAAATTTAAAGATGTGTGGGGCCACTGAGAGGGCTCAACAATTAACAGCATTGTCTCCTTTTTCAGAGAACCTGGGATAAACTACCAGCACCTTATGGTGGGCCATCTCCAGTTCCAGTGGATCAGACAGACAGACAGACAGAGAGACAGAGATAAGGATGGCAGGCCTGCCTGGTCTTTCTTTATTTCTTATACTTTTTTAAAAATGTTTATTTATTTATTTATTTATGAATTTATTAGATATAAGTACACTGTAGCTGTTCAGACACTCCAGAAAAGGGTGTCAGATTCTGGAGAATCTAAATCCCTCTTATGGTCTGCATATGATGTACATAAACACAGCCTAACATATACTTCTAAAAATTAAAAGATGTGTGGGGCCACTGAAAGGGCTCAACAATTAACAGCATTGTCTCCTCTTATAGAGAACCTGGAATCAATTACCAGCCACTATATGGTGGTCCATCTCCAGTTCCAGGGGATCAGAAGACAGACAGACAGACAGTGATAAGGATGGCAGTCTTACTGGCCTTTCTTTCTTTCTTATTTTTTTTAAATGTTTGTTTATTTATTTATTTATTTATATATATATTTATTTATTTATTTATTTATTTATTAGATATAAGTACACTGTAGCTGTTCAGACACTCCAGAAGAGGGTGTCAGATTCTGGAGAATCTAAATCCCTCTTATGGTCTGCATATGATGTACATAAACAGAGCCTCACATATATTTCTAAAAATTTAAAGAAGAGTGGGGCCACTCTAAAAGCTCAACAATTAACAGCATTGTCTCCTCTTCCAGAGTACCTGGGATCAACTACCAGCAACTATATGGTGGCCCATCTCCATGTCCAGAGGATCAGACAGACAGACAGACAGACAGTGATAAGGATGGCAGGCCTGCCTGGTCTTTCTTTCTTTCTTATCCTTTTTAAAAAAATGTTTATTTATATATTTATTTATGTATTTATTAGATATAAGTACACTGTAGCTGTCTTCAGACACTCCAGAAGTGGGTGTCAGATTCTAGAGAATCTAAATTCCTCTTATGGTCTGAATATGATGTACATAAACACAGCCTCACATATACTTCTAAAAATTTAAAGAAGGGTGGGGCCACTCTAAAATCTCAACAATTAACAGCATTGTCTCCTCTTCCAGAATACCAGGGATCGACTACCAGCAACTATATGGTGGCCCATCTCCAGTTCCAGGGGATCAGACAGACAGACATACAGACAGTGCTAAGGATGGCAGGCCTGTATGGTCTTTCTTTCATTCTTATCCTTTTTAAAAAACTGTTTATTTATATATTTATTTATGTATTTCTTAGATATAAGTACACTGTAGCTGTCTTCAGACACTCCAGAAGAGGGTGTCAGATTCTGGAGAATCTAAATCCCTCTTATGGTCTGCATATGATGTACATAAACACAGCCTCACATATACTTCTAAAAATTTAAAGATGTGTGGGGCCACTGAGAGGGCTCAACAATTAACAGCATTGTCTCCTTTTTCAGAGAACCTGGGATAAACTACCAGCACCTTATGGTGGGCCATCTCCAGTTCCAGTGGATCAGACAGACAGACAGACAGAGAGACAGAGATAAGGATGGCAGGCCTGCCTGGTCTTTCTTTATTTCTTATACTTTTTTAAAAATGTTTATTTATTTATTTATTTATGAATTTATTAGATATAAGTACACTGTAGCTGTTCAGACACTCCAGAAAAGGGTGTCAGATTCTGGAGAATCTAAATCCCTCTTATGGTCTGCATATGATGTACATAAACACAGCCTAACATATACTTCTAAAAATTAAAAGATGTGTGGGGCCACTGAAAGGGCTCAACAATTAACAGCATTGTCTCCTCTTATAGAGAACCTGGAATCAATTACCAGCCACTATATGGTGGTCCATCTCCAGTTCCAGGGGATCAGAAGACAGACAGACAGACAGTGATAAGGATGGCAGTCTTACTGGCCTTTCTTTCTTTCTTATTTTTTTTAAATGTTTGTTTATTTATTTATTTATTTATATATTTATTTATTTATTTATTTATTTATTTATTTATTAGATATAAGTACACTGTAGCTGTTCAGACACTCCAGAAGAGGGTGTCAGATTCTGGAGAATCTAAATCCCTCTTATGGTCTGCATATGATGTACATAAACAGAGCCTCACATATATTTCTAAAAATTTAAAGAAGAGTGGGGCCACTCTAAAAGCTCAACAATTAACAGCATTGTCTCCTCTTCCAGAATACCAGGGATCGACTACCAGCAACTATATGGTGGCCCATCTCCATGTCCAGAGGATCAGACAGACAGACAGACAGACAGTGATAAGGATGGCAGGCCTGCCTGATCTTTCTTTCTTTCTTATCCTTTTTAAAAAAATGTTTATTTATATATTCATTTATGTATTTATTAGATATAAGTACACTGTAGCTGTCTTCAGACACTCCAGAAGTGGGTGTCAGATTCTAGAGAATCTAAATCCCTCTTATGGTCTGAATATGATGTACATAAACACAGCCTCACATATACTTCTAAAAATTATAAATAGGTGGGGCCACTGAAAGGACTCAACAATTAACAGCATTGTCTCCTCTTCCAGAGAACCTGGGATCAACTACCAGCACCTAAAAGGTGGCCCATCTCCAGTTCCAGGGGATCAGACATACAGAGAGACAGACAGTGATAAGGATGGCAGGCCTGCCTGGTCTTTCTTTCTTATTCTTTTTTTTAAAAAATGTTTATTTATTTATTTATTTATTTATTTATTTATTTATTATTAGATATAAGTACACTGTAGCTGTTCAGACACTCCAGAAGAGGGTGTCATATTCTGGAGAATCTAAATCCCACTTATGGTATGCATATGATGTACATAAACACAGCCTCACATATACTTCTAAAAATTTAAAGAAGGGTGGGGCCACTCTAAAAGCTCAACAATTAACAGCATTGTCTCCTCTTCCAGAGTACCTGGGATCAACTACCAGCAACTATATGGTGGCCCATCTCAAGTTCCAGGGGATCAGACAGAGAGACATACAGACAGTGATAAGGATGGCAGGCCTGCCTGTTCTTTCTTTCTTTCTTATCCTTTTTAAAAAAATGTTTATTTATATATTTATTTATATATTTATTAGATATATGTACACTGTAGCTGCTTTCAGACACTCCAGAAGAGGTTGTCAGATTCTGGAGAATCTAAATCCCTCTTATGGTCTGCATATGATGTACATAAACACAGCCTCGCATATACTTCTAAAAATTTAAAGATGTGTGGGGCCACTGAGAGGGCTTAACAATTAACAGCATTGTCTCCTCTTTCAGAGAACCTGGGATAAACTACCAGCACCTTATGGTGGCCCATCTCCAGTTCCAGTGGATCAGACAGACAGACAGACAGACAGAGAGACAGAGATAAGGATGGCAGGCCTGCCTGGTCTTTCTTTATTTCTTATACTTTTAAAAAATTGTTTATTTATTTATTTATTTATTTATGTATTTATTAGATATAAGTACACTGTAGCCGTCTTCAGACACTCCAGAAGAGGGTGTCAGATTCTAGAGAATCTAAATCCCTCTTATGGTCTGAATATGATGTACATAAACACAGCCTCACATATACTTCTAAAAATTATAAATAGGTGGGGCCACTGAAAGGACTCAACAATTAACAGCATTGTCTCCTCTTCCAGAGAACCTGGGATCAACTACCAGCATCTAAATGGTGGCCCATCTCCAGTTCCAGGGGATCAGAGAGAAAGACAGACAGACAGTGATAAGGATGGCAGGCCTGCCTGGTCTTTCTTTCTTTCTTATCCTTTTTTTTAAAAAAATGTTCGTTTATTTATTTATTTATTTATTTATTTATTTATTTATTTATTATTAGATATAAGTACACTGTAGCTGTTCAGACACTCGAGAAGAGGGTGTCAGATTCTGGAGAATATAAATCCCTCTTATAGTCTGCATATGATGTACATAAACACAGTCTTACATATACTTCTAAAAATTTATAGAAGGGTGGGGCCACTCTAAAAGCTCAACAATTAACAGCATTGTCTCCTCTTCCAGAGTACCTGGGATCAACTACCAGCAACTATATGGTGGCCCATCTCAAGTTCCAGGGGATCAGACAGAGAGACATACAGACAGTGATAAGGATGGCAGGCCTGCCTGGTCTTTCTTTCTTTCTTATCCTTTTTTAAAAAATGTTTATTTATATATTTATTTATATATTTATTAGATATATGTACACTATAGCTGCTTTCAGACACTCCAGAAGAGGGTGTCAGATTCTGGAGAATCTAAATCCCTCTTATGGTCTGCATATGATGTACATAAACACAGCCTCGCATATACTTCTAAAAATTTAAAGATGTGTGGGGCCACTGAGAGGGCTCAACAATTAACAGCATTGTCTCCTCTTTCAGAGAACCTGGGATAAACTACCAGCACCTTATGGTGGCCCATCTCCAGTTCCAGTGGATCAGACAGACAGACAGACAGACAGAGAGACAGAGATAAGGATGGCAGGCCTGCCTGGTCTTTCTTTATTTCTTATACTTTTAAAAAATTGTTTATTTATTTATTTATTTATTTATTTATGTATTTATTAGATATAAGTACACTGTAGCCGTCTTCAGACACTCCAGAAGAGGGTGTCAGATTCTAGAGAATCTAAATCCCTCTTATGGTCTGAATATGATGTACATAAACACAGCCTCACATATACTTCTAAAAATTATAAATAGGTGGGGCCACTGAAAGGACTCAACAATTAACAGCATTGTCTCCTCTTCCAGAGAACCTAGGATCAACTACCAGCATCTAAATGGTGGCCCATCTCCAGTTCCAGGGGATCAGAGAGTAAGACAGACAGACAGTGATAAGGATGGCAGGCCTGCCTGGTCTTTCTTTCTTTCTTATCCTTTTTTTTAAAAAAATGTTCGTTTATTTATTTATTTATTTATTTATTTATTTATTTATTTATTTATTATTAGATATAAGTACACTGTAGCTGTTCAGACACTCGAGAAGAGGGTGTCAGATTCTGGAGAATCTAAATCCCTCTTATAGTCTGCATATGATGTACATAAACACAGTCTTACATATACTTCTAAAAATTTATAGAAGGGTGGGGCCACTCTAAAAGCTCAACAATTAACAGCATTGTCTCCTCTTACAGAGTACCTGGGATCAACTACCAGCAACTATATGTTGGCCCATCTCCAGTTCCAGGGGATCATACAGACAGACATACAGACAGTGATAAGGATGGCAGGCCTGCCTGGTCTTTCTTTCTTTCTTATCCTTTTTAAAAAATGTTTATTTATATATTCATTTATGTATTTATTAGATATAAGTACACTGTAGCTGTCTCCAGACACTCCAGAAGAGGGTGTCAGATTCTGGAGAATCTAAATCCCTCTTATGGTCTGCATATGATGTACATAAACACAGCCTCACATATACTTCTAAAAATTTAAAGATGGGTGGGGCCACAGAAAGGACTCAACAATTAACTGCATTGTCTCCTCTTTCAGAGAACCTGGGATTAACTACCAGCACCTTATGGTGGCCCATCTCCAGTTCCAGTGGATCAGACCGACAGACAGACAGAGAGACAGAGATAAGGATGGCAGGCCTGCCTGGTCTTTCTTTATTTCTTATTCGTTTTAAAAAATGTTTATTTATTTATTTATTCATTTATGTATTTATTAGATATAAGTACACTGTAGCCGTCTTCAGACACTCCAGAAGAGGGTGACAGATTATAGAGAATCTAAATCCCGCTTATGGTCTGAATATGAAGTACATAAACACAGCATCACATATACTTCTAAAAATTAAAAATGGGTGGAGCCACTGAAAGGGCTATACAATTAACAGCATTGTCTCCTCTTCCAGAGAACCTGGGATCAACTACCAGCAACTATATGGTGGCCCATCTCCAGTTCAGGTGATCAGGCAGACAGACAGACAGACAGACAGAGATAAGGATGGCAGGCCTGCCTAGTCTTATTTACTTTCTTATCCTTTTTAAAAAATGTTTATTTATTTATTTATTTATGTATTTATTAGAATTAAGTACACTGTAGCTGTCTTCAGACACTCCAGAAGAGGGTGTCAGATTCTGGAGAATCTAAATCCCTCTTATGGTCTGCATATGATGTACATAAACACAGCCTCACATATACTTCTAAATATTTAAAGATGGGCAGGGCCACTGATAGGGCTCAACAATTAACAGCATTGTCTCCTCTTCCAGAACCCTGTGATAAACTACCAGCAACTTTATGGTAGCCCATCTCCAGTTCCAGGGGATCAGACAGACAGACAGACAGACAGAGATAAGGATGGCAGGCCTGCCTGGTCTTACTTTCTTTCTTATCCTTTTTAAAAAAATGTTTGTTTATATATTTATTTATTTATTTATTTATTTATGTATTTATTATATATAAGTACACTGTAGTTGTCTTCAGACACTCCAGTATAGGGTGTCAGATTCTGGAGAATCTAAATCCTCTTATAATCTGAATATGATATACAGAAACACAGCCTCACATATACTTCTAAATATTTAAAGAAGTGTGGGGCCTCTGAAAGGGCTCAACAATTAACAGCATTGTCTCCTCTTCCAGAGAACCTTGGATCAACTACCAGCAACTATATGGTGGCCCATCTTTAGTTCCCGGGGATCAGATAGACAGACAGACAGACAGACAGAGATAAGGATGGCAGGCCTGCCTGGTCTTTCTTTCTTTCTTATCCTTTTTTAAAAAATGTTTATTTATATATTTATTTATGTATTTATTAGATATAAGTACACTGTAGCTGTCTTCAGACACTCCAGAAGAGGGTGTCAGACTCTGAAGAATCTAAATCCTCTTATAATCTGAATATGATGTACATAAACACAGCCTCACATATACTTCTAAATATATAAAAAGTGTGGGGCCACTGAAAGGGCTCAACAATTAACAGCATTGTCTCCTCTTCCAGAGAACCTTGGATTAACTACCAGCTACTATATGGTGGCACATCTCCAGTTCCAGGGGATCAGACAGACAGACAGACAGACAGAGATAAGGATGGCAGGCCTGCCTGGTCTTACTTTCTTTCTTTTCCTTTTTCAAAAATGTTTATTTATTTATTTATTTATTTATTTCTTTATTTATTTATGTATTTATTATATATAAGTACACTGTAGCTGTCTTCAGACACTCCAGTATGGTGTGTCAGATTCTGGAGAATCTAAATCCTCTTATAATCTGAATATGATGTACATAAACACAGCCTCACATATACTTTTAAATATTTAAAGAAGTGTGGGGCCACTGAAAGGGCTCAACAATTAACAGCATTGTCTCCTCTTCCAGAGAACCTTGGATCAACTACCAGCAAATATATGGTGGTCCATCTCCATTTCCCGGGGATCAGATAGACAGACAGACAGACAGAGATATGGATGGTAGGCCTGCCTGGTCTTTGTTTCTTTCTTATCCTTTTTAAAAAATGTTTATTTACTTATTTATTTATTTATCTATTTATTTATTAGATATAAGTACACTGTAGCTGTCTTCAGACACTCCAGAAGAGGGTGTCAGATTCTGGAGAATCTAAATCCCTCTTATGGTCTGCATATGATGTACATAAACACAGCCTCACATATACTTCTAAATATTTAAAGATGGGTGGCGCCACTGAAAGGGCTCAACAATTAACAGCATTGTCTCCTCTTCCAGAGAACCTGGGATCAACTACAGGCAACTATTCGTGGCCCATCTCCAGTTCCCAGGGATCAGATAGACAGACAGACAGACAGACGGACAGACAGACAGAGATATGGATGGCAGGCCTGCCTGGTCTTTCTTTCTGTCTTATCCTTTTAAAAAAATGTTTATTTATTTATTTATTTATTTATTTATTTATTTATGTATTTATTAGATATAAGTACACTGTAGCTGTTCAGACACTCCAGAAGAGGGTGTCATATTCTTGAGAATCTAAATCTTTCTTATGGTCTGCATATGATGTACATAAACACAGCCTCACATTTACTTCTAAAAATTTAAAGAAGGGTGGGGCCACTCTAAAAGCTCAACAATTAACAGCATTGTCTCCTCTTCCAGAATACCAGGGAACGACTACCAGCAACTATATGGTGGCCCATCTCCAGTTCCAGGGGATCAGACAGACAGACATACAGACAGTGCTAAGGATGGCAGGACTGTCTGGTCTTTCTTTCATTCTTATCCTTTTTTAAAAAATGTTTATTTATATATTTATTTATGTATTTCTTAGATATAAGTACACTGTAGCTGTCTTCAGACACTCCAGAAGAGGGTGTCAGATTCTGGAGAATCTAAATCCCTCTTATGGTCTGCATATGATGTACATAAACACAGCCTCACATATACTTCTAAAAATTTAAAGATGTGTGGGGCCACTGAGAGGGCTCAACAATTAACAGCATTGTCTCCTTTTTCAGAGAACCTGGGATAAACTACCAGCACCTTATGGTGGGCCATCTCCAGTTCCAGTGGATCAGACAGACAGACAGACAGAGAGACAGAGATAAGGATGGCAGGCCTGCCTGGTCTTTCTTTATTTCTTATACTTTTTAAAAAATGTTTATTTATTTATTTATTTATTTATTTATTTATTTATTTATTTATTTATGAATTTATTAGATATAAGTACACTGTAGCTGTTCAGACACTCCAGAAAAGGGTGTCAGATTCTGGAGAATCTAAATCCCTCTTATGGTCTGCATATGATGTACATAAACACAGCCTAACATATACTTCTAAAAATTAAAAGCTGTGTGGGGCCACTGAAAGGGCTCAACAATTAACAGCATTGTCTCCTCTTATAGAGAACCTGGAATCAACTACCAGCAACTATATGGTGGTCCATCTCCAGTTCCAGGGGATCAGAAGACAGACAGACAGACAGTGATAAGGATGGCAGTCTTCCTGGCCTTTCTTTCTTTCTTATCCTTTTTTTTTAAAAATGTTTGTTTATTTATTTATTTATTTATTTATTTATTTATTTATTTATTTATTAGATATAAGTACACTGTAGCTGTTCAGACACTCCAGAAGAGGGTGTCAGATTCTGGAGAATCTAAATCCCTCTTATGGTCTGCATATGATGTACATAAACACAGCCTCACATATATTTCTAAAAATTTAAAGAAGAGTGGGGCCACTCTAAAAGCTCAACAATTAACAGCATTGTCTCCTCTTCCAGAGTACCTGGGATCAACTACCAGCAACTATATGGTGGCCCATCTCCACTTCCAGGGGATCAGACAGACAGACATACAGACAGTGATAAGGATGGCAGGCCTGCCTGGTCTTTCTTTCTTTCTTATCCTTTTTAAAAAAATGTTTATTTATATATTTATTTATGTATTTATTAGATATAAGTACACTGTAGCTGTCTTCAGACACTCCAGAAGATGGTGTCAGATTCTGGAGAATCTAAATCCCTCTTATGGTCTGCATATGATGTACATAAACACAGCCTCACATATACTTCTAAAAATTTAAAGATGTGTGGGGCCACTGAGAGGGCTCAACAATTAACAGCATTGTCTCCTCTTTCAGAGAACCTGGGATAAACTACCAGCACCTTATGGTGGCCCATCTCCAGTTTCAGTGGATCAGACAGACAGACAGACAGAGAGACAGAGATAAAGATGGCAGGACTGCCTGGTCTTTCTTTATTTCTTATACTTTTTTACAAAATGTTTATTTATTTATTTATTTATGTATTTATTAGATATAAGTACACTGTACCCGTCTTCAGACACTCCAGAAGAGGATGACAGATTCTAGAGAATCTAAATCCCTCTTATGGTCTGAATATGATGTACATAAACACAGCATCACATATACTTCTAAAAATTAAAAATGGGTGGGGCCACTGAAAGGGCTCAACAATTAACAGCATTGTCTCCTCTTCCAGAGAACCTGGGATCAACTACCTGCAACTATATGGTGGCCCATCTCCAGTTCCAGTGGATCAGACAGACAGACAGACAGACAGAGATAAGGATGGCAGGCCTGCCTGGTCTTTCTTTCTTTCTTATCCTTTTTAAAAAATGTTTATTTATTTATTTATTTATTTATCTATTTATTTATTAGATATAACTACACTGTAGCTGTCTTCAGACACTCCAGAAGAGGGTCTCAGATTCTGGAGAATCTAAATCCCTCCTATGGTCTGAATATGATGTACATAAACACAGCCTCACATATACTTCTAAATATTTAAAGATGGGTGGCGCCACTGAAAGGGCTCAACAATTAACAGCATTGTCTCCTCTTCCAGAGAACCTGGGATCAACTACCAGCAACTATTCCTGGCCCATCTCCAGTTCCCAGGGATCAGATAGACAGACAGACAAACAGACAGAGATATGGATGGCAGGCCTGCCTGGTCTTTCTTTCTTTCTAATCCTTTAAAAAAATGTTTATTTATATATTTATTTATGTATTTATTAGATATAAGTACACTGTAGCTGTCTTCAGACACTCCAGAAGAGGGTGTCAGATTCTGGAGAATCTAAATCCCTCTTATGGTCTGCATATGATGTACGTAAACACAGCCTCACATATACTTCTAAAAATTTAAAGATGGGTGGGGCCACTGAAAGGGCTCAACAATTAACAGCACTGACTCCTCTTCCAGAGAACATGGGATCAACTACCAGCAACTATTCGTGGCCCATCTCCAGTTCCCAGAGATCAGATAGACAGACAGACAGACAGACAGACAGAGATATGGATGGCAGGCGTGCCAGGTCTTTCTTTCTGTCTTATCTTTTTTAAAAAAAATGTTTGTTTATTTATTTATTTATTTATTTATTTATTTATTTATGTATTTAGTAGAAATAAGTACACTCTAGCTGTTCAGACACTCCAGAAGAGGGTGTCAGATTCTGGAGAATCTAAATCCCTCTTATGGTCTGCATATGATGTACATAAACACAGCCTCACATATACTTCTAAAAATTTAAAGAAGGGTGGGGCCACTCTAAAACCTCAACAATTAATAGCATTGTCTCCTCTTCCAGAGTACCTGGGATCAACTACCAGCAACTATATCGTGGCCCATCTCCAGTTCCAGGGGATCAGACAGACAGACATAGAGACAGTGATAAGGATGGCAGGCCTGCCTGGTCTTTATTTCTTTCTTATCCTTTTTAAAAAAATGTTTATTTATATATTTATTTATGTATTTATTAGATATAAGTACACTGTAGCTGTCTTCAGACACTCCAGAAGAGGGTGTCAGATTCTGGAGAATCTAAATCCCTCTTATGGTCTGCATATGATGTACTAAACACAGCCTCACATATACTTCTAAAAATTTAAAGATGGGTGGGGCCACTGAGAGGGCTCAACAATTAACAGCATAGTCTCCTCTTTCAGAGAACCTGGGATAAACTACCAGCAACTTATGGTGGCCCATCTCCAGTTCTAGTGGATCAGACAGACAGACAGACAGAGAGACAGAGATAAGGATGGCAGGCCTGCCTGGTCTTTATTTCTTATACTTTTTAAAAAATGTTTATTTATTTATTTATTTATTTATTTATTTATTTATTAGATAAAAGTACACTCTAGCTGTTCAGACACTCCAGAAGAGGGTGTCAGATTCTAGAGAATCTAAATCCCTCTTATGGTCTGCATATGATGTACATAAACACAGCCTAACATATACTTCTAAAAATTATAAGATGTGTGCGGCCACTGAAAGGGCTCAACAATTAACAGCATTGTCTCCTCTTATAGAGAAACTGGGATCAACTACCAGCAACTATATGGTGGTCCATCTCCAGTTCCAGGGATCAGACAGACAGACAGACAGACAGTGATAAGGATGGCAGGCCTGCCTGGTCTTTCTTTCTTCTTATCCTTTTTTAAAAAAAAATGTTTGTTTATTTATTTATTTATTTATTTATTTATTTATTTATTTATTTATTAGATATAAGTACACTATAGCTGTACAGACACTCCAAAAGAGGGTGTCAGATTCTGGAGAATCTAAATCCCTCTTATGGTCTGCTTATGATGTACATAAACACAGCCTCACATATACTTCTAAAAATTTAAAGATGTGTGGGGCCACTGAGAGGGCTCAACAATTAACAGCATTGTCTCCTCTTTCAGAGAACCTGGGATAAACTACCAGCACTTTATGGTGGCCCATCTCCAGTTCCAGTGGATCAGAGAGACAGACAGACAGAGAGACAGAGATAAGGATGGCAGGCCTGCCTGGTCTTTCTTTATTTCTTATACTTTTTAAAAAATGTTTATTTATTTATTTATTTATTTATTTATTTATTTATTTATGTATTTATTAGATATAAGTACACTGTAGCCGTCTTCAGACACTCCAGAAGAGGGTGACAGATTCTAGAGAATCTAAATCCCTCTTATGGTCTGAATATGATGTACATAAACACAGCATCACATATACTTCTAAAAATTAAAAATGGGTGGGGCCACTGAAAGGGCTCAACAATTAGCAGCATTGTCTCATCTTCCAGAGAACCTGGGATCAACTACCAGCAACTATATGGTGGCCCATCTCCAGTTCCAGAGGATCAGACAGACAGACAGATAGACAGATATAGATAAGGATGGCAGGCCTGCCTGGCCTTACTTTCCTTCTTATCCTTTTTAAAAAATGTTTATTTATTTATTTATTTATTTATTTATTTATTTATTAGATATAAGTACACTGTAGCTGTCTTCAGACACTCCAGAAGAGGGTGTCAGATTCTGGAGAATCTAAATCCCTCTTATGGTCTGCATATGATGTACATAAACACAGCCTCACATATACTTCTAAATATTTAAAGATGGGTAGGGCCACTGATAGGGCTCAAAAAATAACAGCATTGTCTCCTCTTCCAGAGAACCTGGGATCAACTACCAGCAAATTTATGGTAGCCCATCTCCAGTTCCAGGGGATCAGAGAGACAGACAGACAGACAGAGATAAGGATGGCAGGCCTGCCTGTTCTTTCTTTCTTATCCTTTTTAAAAAATGTTTATTTATTTATTTATTTACTTATGTATTTATTATATATAAGTACACTGTAGCTGTCTTCAGTCACTCCAGTAGAGGGTGTCAGATTCTGGAGAATCTAAATCCTTTTATAATCTGAATATGATGTACATAAACACAGCCTCACATATACTTCTAAATATTTAAAGAAGTGTGGGGCCACTGAAAGGGATCAACAATTAAAAGCATTGTCTCCTCTTCCAGAGAACCTTGGATCAACTACCAGCAACTATATGGTGGCCCATCTCCAGTTCCCGGGGATCAGACAGACAGACAGACAGAGATAAGGATGGCAGGCCTGCCTGGTCTTACTTTCTTTCTTATCCTTTTTCAAAAATGTTTATTTATTTATTTATTTATGTATTTATTAGATATAAGTACACTGTAGCTGTCTTCAGACACTTCAGAAGAGGGTGTCAGATTCTGGAGAATCTAAATCCTCTTATAATCTGAATATGATGTACATAAACACAGCCTCACATATACTTCTAAATATTTAAAGAAGTGTGGGGCCACCGAAAGGGCTCAACAATTAACAGCATTGTCTCCTCTTCCAGAGAACCTGAGATCAACTACCAGCAACTATATGGTGGCCCATCTCCAGTTCCAGGGGATCAGACAGACAGACAGACAGACAGACAGAGATAAGGTTGGCAGGCCTGCCTGGTCTTACTTTCTTTCTTATCCTTTTTAAAAAATGTTTATTTATTTATTTATTTATTTATTTATTTATTTATTTATTATATATAAGTACACTGTAGCTGTCTTCAGACACTCCAGAAGAGGGTGTCAGATTCTGGAGAATCTAAATCCTCTTATAATCTGAATATGATGTACATAAACACAGCCTCACATATACTTCTAAATATTTAAAGAAGTGTGGGGCCACTGAAAGGGCTCAACAATTAACAGCATTGTCTCCTCTTCCAGAGAACCTTGGATCAACTACCAGCAACTATATGGTGGCCCATCTCCAGTTCCCGGGGTTCAGATAGACAGACAGACAGACAGGCAGAGATATGGATGCCAGGCCTGCCTGGTCTTTCTTTCTTTCTTATGCTTTTAAAAAAATATTTACTTATTTATTTATTTATTTATCTATTTATTTATGTTTTTAGTAGATATAAGTACACTGTAGCTGTTCAGACACTCCAGAAGAGGGTGTCAGATTCTGGAGAATCTAAATCCCTCTTATGGCCTGCATATGATGTACATAAACACAGCCTTACATATACTTCTAAAAATTTAAAGAAGGGTGGGGCCACTCTAAAAGCTCAACAATTAACAGCATTGTCTCCTCTTCCAGAGTACCTGGGATCAACTACCTGCAACTATATGGTGGCCCATCTCCAGTTCCAGGGGATCAGACAGACAGACATACAGACAGTGCTAAGGATGGCAGGCCTGCCTGGTCTTTCTTTCTTTCTTATCCTTTTTAAAAAAATGTTTATTTATATTTTTATTTATGTATTTATTAGATATAAGTACACTGTAGCTGTCTTCAGACACTTCAGAAGAGGGTGTCAGATTCTGGAGAATCTAAATCCCTCTTATGGTCTGCATATGATGTACATAAACACAGCCTCACATATACTTCTAAAAATTTAAAGATGTGTGGGGCCACTGAGAGGGCTCAACAATTAACAGCATTGTCTCCTCTTTCAGAGAACCTGGAATAAACTACCAGCACCTTATGGTGGCCCATCTCCAGTTCCAGTGGATCAGACAGACAGACAGACAGAGAGTCAGAGATAAGGATGGCAACCCTGCCTGGTCTTTCTTTCTTTCTTATCCGGTTTAAAAAATGTTTATTTATTTATTTATTTATTTATTTATTTATTTATTTATGTATGTATTAGATATAAGAACACTGTAGCCGTCTTCAGACACTCCAGAAGAGGGTGTAAAATTCTGGAGAATCTAAATCCCTCTTATGGTCTGAATATGATGTACATAAACACAGCCTCACATATACTTCTAAAAATTTAAAGATGGGTGGGGCCACTGAATGGGCTCAACAATTAACAGCATTGTCTCCTCTTCCAGAGGACCTGGGATCAACTACCAGCAACTATATTGTGGCCCATCTCCAGTTCCAGGGGATAAGACAGACATACAGACAGACAGACAGACAAGGATTGCAGGCCTGCCTGGTTTTTCTTTCTTCTCTTATACATTTTAAAAATGTTTATTTATTTATATATGTATTTATTAGATATAAGTACACTGTAGCTATCTTCAGACACTTCAGAAGTGGGTGTCATATTCTGGAGAATCTAAATCCCTCTTATGGTCTGTATATGATGTACATAAACACAGCCTCACATATACTTCTAAAAATTTAAAGATGTGTGGGTCCACTGAAACGGCTCAATAATTAACAGCATTGTCTCCTCTACCAGAGAACCTGGGATCAACTATCAGCAACTATATGGTGGCCCATCTCCAGTTCCAGGGGATCAGACAGACAGACAGACAGACAAGGATTGCAGGCCTGCCTGGTTTTACTTTCTTTCTTATCCTTTTTAAAAAATGTTTATTTATTTATTTATTCATTTATTCATTTATTTATTTATGTATTTATTATATATAAGTACACTGTAGCTGTCTTCAGACACTCCAGTAGAGGGTGTCAGATTCTGGAGAATCTAAATCCTCTTATAATCTGAATATGATGTACATAAACACAGCCTCACATATACTTCTAAATATTTAAAGAAGTGTGGGGCCACTGAAAGTGCTCAAAAATTAACAGCATTGTCTCATCTTCCAGAGAACCTTGGATCAACTACCAGCAACTATATGGTGGCCCATCTCCAGTTCCCGGGGATCAGATAGACAGACAAACAGACAGACAGAGTTATGGATGGCAGGCCTGCCTGGTCTTTCTTTCTTTCTTATCCTTTTTAAAAAATGTTTATTTATTTATTTATTTATTTATTTATCTATTTATTTATTAGATATAAGTACACTGTAGCTGTCTTCAGACATTCCAGGAGAGGGTGTCAGATTCTGGAGAATCTAAATCCCTCTTATGGTCTGCATGTGATGTACATAAACACAGCCTCACATATACTTCTAAATATTTAAAGATGGGTGGCGCCATTGAAAGGGCTCAACAATTAACAGCATTGTCTCCTCTTCTAGAGAACCAGGGATCAACTACCAGCAACTATTCGTGGGCCATCTCAAGTTCCCAGGTATCAGATTGACAGACAGACAGACAGACAGAGATATGGATGGCAGGCCTGCCTGGTCTTTCTTTCTTCTTATCCTTTTAAAAATGTTTATTTATTTATTCATTTATTTATTTATTTATTTATTTATTTATTAGATATAAGTACACTGTAGCTGTTCAGACACTCCAAAAGAGGGTGTCAGATTCTGGAGAATCTAAATCCCTCTTATGGTCTGCATATGATGTACATAAAGACAGCCTCACATATACTTCTAAAAATTTTAAGAAGTGTGGGGCCACTCTAAAAGCTCAACAATTAACAGCATTGTCTCCTCTTCCAGAGTACCTGGGATCAACTACCAGCAACTATATGGTGGCCCATTTCCAGTTCCAGGGGATCAGACAGACAGACATACAGACAGTGATAAGGATGGCAGGCCTGCCTGGTCTTTCTTTCTTTATTATCCTTTTTAAAAAATGTTTATTTATATATTTATTTATGTATTTATTAGATATAAGTACACTGTAGCTGTCTTCAGACACTCCAGAAGAGTGTGTCAGATTCTGGAGAATCTAAATCCCTCTTATTGTCTGCATATGATGTACATAAACACAGCCTCACATATACTTCTAAAAATTTAAAGATGTGTGGGGCAACTGAGAGGGCTCAACAATTAACAGCATTGTCTCCTCTACCAGAGAACCTGGGATCAACTACCAGCACCTTATGTTGGCCCATCTCCAGGCCAGTGGATCAGACAGACAGACAGACAGAGAGACAGAGATAAGGATGGCAGGCCTGCCTGGTCTTTCTTTATTTCTTATACTTTTTTTTTTTTTAGATTTATTTATTTATTATATGTAAGTATACTGTAGCTGTCTTCAGACACTCCAGAAGAAAGCGCCAGATCTCGTTACGGATGGTTGTGAGCCACCATGTGGTTGCTGGGATTTGAACTCTGGACCTTCGGAAGAGCAGTAGGGTGCTCTTACCCACTGAGCCATCTCACCAGCCCATACTTTTAAAAAAATGTTTATTTATTTATTTATTTATTTATTTATTTATTTATTCATGTATTTATTAGATATATGTACACTGTAGCTGTCTTCAGACACTCTAGAAGAGGGTGTCATCTAATGGAGATTCTAAATCCCTCTTATGGTCTGCATATGATGTTCATAAACACAGCCTCACATATACTTGTAAAAATTTAAAGATGTGTGGGCCCACTGAAAGGGCTCAACAATTAACACCATTGTCTCCTCTTCCAGAGAACGTGGGATCAAATACCAGCAACTATATGGTGGCCCATCTCAAGTTGCAGGGGATGAGACAGACAGACAGACAGACAGACAGAGAGAAGAATGGCAGGACTGCCTGATTTTTCTTTCTTTCTTATCCTTTTAAAAAATGTTTATTTATTTATTTATTCATTTATTTATTTATTTATTTATTTATTTATTTATTATATATAAGTACACAGTAGCTGTCTTCAGACGCTCCAGAAGAGGGTGTCAGATTCTGGAGAATATAAATCCCTCTTATGGTCTGAATATGATGTACATAAACACAGCCTCACATATACTTCTAAAAATTTAAAGATGGGTGGGGCCACTGAATGGGCTCAACAATTAACAGCATTGTCTCCTCTTCCAGAGGACCTGGGATCAACTACCAGCAACTATATTGTGGCCCATCTCCAGTTCCAGGGGATAAGACAGACATACAGACAGACAGACAGACAAGGATTGCAGGCCTGCCTGGTTTTTCTTTCTTCTCTTATACATTTTAAAAATGTTTATTTATTTATATATGTATTTATTAGATATAAGTACACTGTAGCTATCTTCAGACACTTCAGAAGTGGGTGTCATATTCTGGAGAATCTAAATCCCTCTTATGGTCTGTATATGATGTACATAAACACAGCCTCACATATACTTCTAAAAATTTAAAGATGTGTGGGTCCACTGAAACGGCTCAATAATTAACAGCATTGTCTCCTCTACCAGAGAACCTGGGATCAACTATCAGCAACTATCTGGTGGCCCATCTCCAGTTCCAGGGGATCAGACAGACAGACAGACAGACAAGGATTGCAGGCCTGCCTGGTTTTACTTTCTTTCTTATCCTTTTTAAAAAATGTTTATTTATTTATTTATTCATTTATTCATTTATTTATTTATGTATTTATTATATATAAGTACACTGTAGCTGTCTTCAGACACTCCAGTAGAGGGTGTCAGATTCTGGAGAATCTAAATCCTCTTATAATCTGAATATGATGTACATAAACACAGCCTCACATATACTTCTAAATATTTAAAGAAGTGTGGGGCCACTGAAAGTGCTCAAAAATTAACAGCATTGTCTCATCTTCCAGAGAACCTTGGATCAACTACCAGCAACTATATGGTGGCCCATCTCCAGTTCCCGGGGATCAGATAGACAGACAAACAGACAGACAGAGTTATGGATGGCAGGCCTGCCTGGTCTTTCTTTCTTTCTTATCCTTTTTAAAAAATGTTTATTTATTTATTTATTTATTTATTTATCTATTTATTTATTAGATATAAGTACACTGTAGCTGTCTTCAGACATTCCAGGAGAGGGTGTCAGATTCTGGAGAATCTAAATCCCTCTTATGGTCTGCATGTGATGTACATAAACACAGCCTCACATATACTTCTAAATATTTAAAGATGGGTGGCGCCATTGAAAGGGCTCAACAATTAACAGCATTGTCTCCTCTTCTAGAGAACCAGGGATCAACTACCAGCAACTATTCGTGGGCCATCTCAAGTTCCCAGGTATCAGATTGACAGACAGACAGACAGACAGAGATATGGATGGCAGGCCTGCCTGGTCTTTCTTTCTTCTTATACTTTTAAAAATGTTTATTTATTTATTTATTTATTTATTTATTTATTTATTTATTTATTAGATATAAGTACACTGTAGCTGTTCAGACACTCCAAAAGAGGGTGTCAGATTCTGGAGAATCTAAATCCCTCTTATGGTCTGCATATGATGTACATAAAGACAGCCTCACATATACTTCTAAAAATTTTAAGAAGTGTGGGGCCACTCTAAAAGCTCAACAATTAACAGCATTGTCTCCTCTTCCAGAGTACCTGGGATCAACTACCAGCAACTATATGGTGGCCCATTTCCAGTTCCAGGGGATCAGACAGACAGACATACAGACAGTGATAAGGATGGCAGGCCTGCCTGGTCTTTCTTTCTTTATTATCCTTTTTAAAAAATGTTTATTTATATATTTATTTATGTATTTATTAGATATAAGTACACTGTAGCTGTCTTCAGACACTCCAGAAGAGTGCGTCAGATTCTGGAGAATCTAAATCCCTCTTATTGTCTGCATATGATGTACATAAACACAGCCTCACATATACTTCTAAAAATTTAAAGATGTGTGGGGCAACTGAGAGGGCTCAACAATTAACAGCATTGTCTCCTCTACCAGAGAACCTGGGATCAACTACCAGCACCTTATGTTGGCCCATCTCCAGGCCAGTGGATCAGACAGACAGACAGACAGAGAGACAGAGATAAGGATGGCAGGCCTGCCTGGTCTTTCTTTATTTCTTATACTTTTTTTTTTTTAGATTTATTTATTTATTATATGTAAGTATACTGTAGCTGTCTTCAGACACTCCAGAAGAAAGCGCCAGATCTCGTTACGGATGGTTGTGAGCCACCATGTGGTTGCTGGGATTTGAACTCTGGACCTTCGGAAGAGCAGTAGGGTGCTCTTACCCACTGAGCCATCTCACCAGCCCATACTTTTAAAAAAATGTTTATTTATTTATTTATTTATTTATTTATTTATTTATTTATGTATTTATTAGATATAAGTACACTGTAGCTGTCTTCAGACACTCTAGAAGAGGGTGTCATCTAATGGAGATTCTAAATCCCTCTTATGGTCTGCATATGATGTTCATAAACACAGCCTCACATATACTTCTAAAAATTTAAAGATGTGTGGGCCCACTGAAAGGGCTCAACAATTAACACCATTGTCTCCTCTTCCAGAGAACGTGGGATCAAATACCAGCAACTATATGGTGGCCCATCTCAAGTTGCAGGGGATGAGACAGACAGACAGACAGACAGACAGAGATAGGAATGGCAGGACTGCCTGATTTTTCTTTCTTTCTTATCCTTTTAAAAAATGTTTATTTATTTATTTATTCATTTATTTATTTATTTATTTATTTATTTATTTATTATATATAAGTACACAGTAGCTGTCTTCAGACGCTCCAGAAGAGGGTGTCAGATTCTGGAGAATATAAATCCCTCTTATGGTCTGAATATGATGTACATAAACACAGCCTCACATATACTTCTAAAAATTTAAAGATGGGTGGGGCCACTGAATGGGCTCAACAATTAACAGCATTGTCTCCTCTTCCAGAGGACCTGGGATCAACTACCAGCAACTATATTGTGGCCCATCTCCAGTTCCAGGGGATAAGACAGACATACAGACAGACAGACAGACAAGGATTGCAGGCCTGCCTGGTTTTTCTTTCTTCTCTTATACATTTTAAAAATGTTTATTTATTTATATATGTATTTATTAGATATAAGTACACTGTAGCTATCTTCAGACACTTCAGAAGTGGGTGTCATATTCTGGAGAATCTAAATCCCTCTTATGGTCTGTATATGATGTACATAAACACAGCCTCACATATACTTCTAAAAATTTAAAGATGTGTGGGTCCACTGAAACGGCTCAATAATTAACAGCATTGTCTCCTCTACCAGAGAACCTGGGATCAACTATCAGCAACTATCTGGTGGCCCATCTCCAGTTCCAGGGGATCAGACAGACAGACAGACAGACAAGGATTGCAGGCCTGCCTGGTTTTACTTTCTTTCTTATCCTTTTTAAAAAATGTTTATTTATTTATTTATTCATTTATTCATTTATTTATTTATGTATTTATTATATATAAGTACACTGTAGCTGTCTTCAGACACTCCAGTAGAGGGTGTCAGATTCTGGAGAATCTAAATCCTCTTATAATCTGAATATGATGTACATAAACACAGCCTCACATATACTTCTAAATATTTAAAGAAGTGTGGGGCCACTGAAAGTGCTCAAAAATTAACAGCATTGTCTCATCTTCCAGAGAACCTTGGATCAACTACCAGCAACTATATGGTGGCCCATCTCCAGTTCCCGGGGATCAGATAGACAGACAAACAGACAGACAGAGTTATGGATGGCAGGCCTGCCTGGTCTTTCTTTCTTTCTTATCCTTTTTAAAAAATGTTTATTTATTTATTTATTTATTTATTTATCTATTTATTTATTAGATATAAGTACACTGTAGCTGTCTTCAGACATTCCAGGAGAGGGTGTCAGATTCTGGAGAATCTAAATCCCTCTTATGGTCTGCATGTGATGTACATAAACACAGCCTCACATATACTTCTAAATATTTAAAGATGGGTGGCGCCATTGAAAGGGCTCAACAATTAACAGCATTGTCTCCTCTTCTAGAGAACCAGGGATCAACTACCAGCAACTATTCGTGGGCCATCTCAAGTTCCCAGGTATCAGATTGACAGACAGACAGACAGACAGAGATATGGATGGCAGGCCTGCCTGGTCTTTCTTTCTTCTTATCCTTTTAAAAATGTTTATTTATTTATTCATTTATTTATTTATTTATTTATTTATTAGATATAAGTACACTGTAGCTGTTCAGACACTCCAAAAGAGGGTGTCAGATTCTGGAGAATCTAAATCCCTCTTATGGTCTGCATATGATGTACATAAAGACAGCCTCACATATACTTCTAAAAATTTTAAGAAGTGTGGGGCCACTCTAAAAGCTCAACAATTAACAGCATTGTCTCCTCTTCCAGAGTACCTGGGATCAACTACCAGCAACTATATGGTGGCCCATTTCCAGTTCCAGGGGATCAGACAGACAGACATACAGACAGTGATAAGGATGGCAGGCCTGCCTGGTCTTTCTTTCTTTATTATCCTTTTTAAAAAATGTTTATTTATATATTTATTTATGTATTTATTAGATATAAGTACACTGTAGCTGTCTTCAGACACTCCAGAAGAGTGTGTCAGATTCTGGAGAATCTAAATCCCTCTTATTGTCTGCATATGATGTACATAAACACAGCCTCACATATACTTCTAAAAATTTAAAGATGTGTGGGGCAACTGAGAGGGCTCAACAATTAACAGCATTGTCTCCTCTACCAGAGAACCTGGGATCAACTACCAGCACCTTATGTTGGCCCATCTCCAGGCCAGTGGATCAGACAGACAGACAGACAGAGAGACAGAGATAAGGATGGCAGGCCTGCCTGGTCTTTCTTTATTTCTTATACTTTTTTTTTTTTTTAGATTTATTTATTTATTATATGTAAGTACACTGTAGCTGTCTTCAGACACTCCAGAAGAAAGCGCCAGATCTCGTTACGGATGGTTGTGAGCCACCATGTGGTTGCTGGGATTTGAACTCTGGACCTTCGGAAGAGCAGTAGGGTGCTCTTACCCACTGAGCCATCTCACCAGCCCATACTTTTAAAAAAATGTTTATTTATTTATTTATTTATTTATTTATGTATTTATTAGATATAAGTACACTGTAGCTGTCTTCAGACACTCTAGAAGAGGGTGTCATCTAATGGAGATTCTAAATCCCTCTTATGGTCTGCATATGATGTTCATAAACACAGCCTCACATATACTTGTAAAAATTTAAAGATGTGTGGGCCCACTGAAAGGGCTCAACAATTAACACCATTGTCTCCTCTTCCAGAGAACGTGGGATCAAATACCAGCAACTATATGGTGGCCCATCTCAAGTTGCAGGGGATGAGACAGACAGACAGACAGACAGAGATAAGAATGGCAGGACTGCCTGATTTTTCTTTCTTTCTTATCCTTTTAAAAAATGTTTATTTATTTATTTATTCATTTATTTATTTATTTATTTATTTATTTATTTATTTATTTATTTATTATATATAAGTACACAGTAGCTGTCTTCAGACGCTCCAGAAGAGGGTGTCAGATTCTGGAGAATCTAAATCCCTCTTATGGTCTGCATATGATGGACATAAACACAGATTCACATACACTTCTAAAAATTTAAGATGGGTGGGGCCACTGAAAGGGTTCAGCAATTAACAGCATTGTCTCTTCTTCCAGAGAACCTGGGATCAACTACCAGCAACTATATGGTGGCCCATCTCCACTTCCAGGGGATCAGACAGACAGACAGACAGTCAGACAGACAGAGATAAGGAGGGCAGGCCTGCCTGGTCTTTCTTTCTTTCTTATCCTTTTAAAATAATGTTTATTTATTTATTTATTTATTTATTTATTTATGTATTTATTAGATATAAGTACACTGTAGTTGTCTTCAGACACTCCAGAAGAGGGTGTCAAATTCTGGCGAATCTAAATCCCTCTTATGATCTGCATATGATGTACATAAACACAGCCTCACATATACTTCTAAAAATTTAAAGATGTGTGGGGTCACTGAGAGGGCTCAACAATTAACAGCATTGTCTCCTCTTTCAGAGAACCTGGGATAAACTACCAGCACCTTATGGTGGCCCATCTCCAGTTCCAGTGGATCAGACAGACAGACAGACAGAGAGACAGAGATAAGGATGGAGGCCTGCCTGGTCTTTCTTTCTTTCTTATACTTAATAAAAATATTTATTTATTTATTTCTTTATTTATTTATTTCTTTATTTATTAGACATAAGTACACTGTAGCTGTCTTCAGACACTCTAGAAGAGGGTGTCATCTTCTGGAGAATCTAAATCCCTCTTATGGTCCTCATATGATGTACATAAACACAGCCTAACATATACTTCTAAAAATTAAAAGATGGTTGGGCCCACTGAAAGGGCTCAACAATTAACACCATCGTCTCTTCTTCCAGAGAACGTGGGATCAACTACCAGCAACTATATGGTGGCCCATCTCAAGTTCCAGGGGATAAGACAGACAGACAGACAGACAGACAGAGATAAGGATGGCAGGCCTGCCTGATTTTTCTTTCTTTCTTATCCTTTTTAAAAAATGTTTATTTATTTATTTATTCATTTATTTATTTATTTATGTATTTATTAGATATAAGTACACTGTAGCTGTCTTCAGACTCTCCAGAAGAGGGTGTCAGATTCTGGAGAATCTATATCCCTCTTATGGTCCGCATATGATGTACAAGAACACAGCCTCACATATACTTCTAAAAATTTAAAGATGGGTGGGCCTACTGAAAGGGCTCAATAATTAACACCATTGTCTCCTCTTCCAGAGAACGTGGGATCAAATACCAGCAACTATATGGTGGCCCATCTCAAGTTGCAGGGGATCAGAAAGACAGACAGACAGACAGAGATGAGGATGGCAGGCCTGCCTGATTTTTCTTTCTTTCTTATCCTTTTTAAAAATGTTTATTTATTTATTTATTCATTTATTTATTTATTTATTTATTTATTTATTTATTTATGTATTTATTAGATATAAGTACACTGTAGCTATCTTCAGACTCTCCAGAAGAGGGTGTCAGATTCTGGAGAATCTATATCCCTCTTATGGTCTGCATATGATGTACATAAACACAGCCTCACATATACTTCTAAAAATTTAAAGATGTGTAGGGCAACTGAGAGGGCTCAACAATTAACAGCATTGTCTCCTCTACCAGAGAACCTGGGATCAACTACCAGCACCTTATGTTGGCCCATCTCCAGGCCAGTGGATCAGACAGACAGACAGACAGAGAGACAGAGATAAGGATGGCAGGCCTGCCTGGTCTTTCTTTATTTCTTATACTTTTTTTTTGATTTATTTATTTATTATATGTAAGTACACTGTAGCTGTCTTCAGACACTCCAGAAGAAAGCGCCAGATCTCGTTACGGATGGTTGTGAGCCACCATGTGGTTGCTGGGATTTGAACTCTGGACCTTCGGAAGAGCAGTAGGGTGCTCTTACACACTGAGCCATCTCACCAACCCATACTTTTAAAAAATGTTTATTTATTTATTTATTTATTTATGTATGTATTTATTAAATATAAGTACACTGTAGATGTCTTCAGACACTCTAGAAGAGGGTGTCATCTAATGGAGATTCTAAATCCCTCTTATGGTCTGCATATGATGTTCATAAACACAGCCTCACATATACTTGTAAAAATTTAAAGATGTGTGGGCCCACTGAAAGGGCTCAACAATTAACACCATTGTCTCCTCTTCCAGAGAACGTGGGATCAAATACCAGCAACTATATGGTGGCCCATCTCAAGTTGCAGGGGATCAGACAGACAGACAGACAGACAGACAGAGATGAGGATGGCAGGCCTGCCTGATTTTTCTTTCTTTCTTATCCTTTTTAAAAATGTTTATTTATTTATTTATTCATTTATTTATTTATTTATTTATTTATTTATTTATTTATTAGATATAAGTACACTGTTGCTATCTTCAGACTCTCCAGAAGAGGGTGTCAGATTCTGGAGAATCTATATCCCTCTTATGGTCTGCATATGATGTACATAAACACAGCCTCACATATACTTCTAAAAATTTAAAGAAAGTTGGGGCCACTGAAAAGGCTCAACAATTAACAGCATTGTCTCCTCTTCCAGAGGACCTGGGATCAACTACCAGCAACTATATTGTGGCCCAATTCCAGTTCCTGGGGATCAGACAGACATACATACAGACAGACAGACAAGGATTGCAGGCCTGCCTGGTTTTTCTTTTTTTCTTATACATTTTAAAAAGGTTTATTTATTTATATATGTATTTATTAGATATAAGTACACTGTAGCTGTCTTCACGCACTTCAGAAGAGGGTGTCATATTCTGGAGAATCTAAATCCCTCTTATGGTCTGCATATGATGTACATAAACACAGCCTCACATATACTTCTAAAAATTTAAAGATGTGTGGGGCCACTGAAACGGCAAACAATTAACAGCATTGTCTCCTCTACCAGAGAACCTGGGATCAACTAGCAGAAACTATATGGCGGCCCATCTCCAGTTCCAGGGGATCAGACAGACAGACAGACAGACAGAGATAAGGATGGCAGGCCTGCCTGGTCTTACATTCTTTCTTATCCTTTTTCAAAAATGTTTATTTATATATTTATTTATTTATTTATTTATTTATATATTTATTTATTATATATAAGTACACTGTAGCTGTCTTCAGACACTCCAGAAGAGGGTGTCAGATTCTGGAGAATATAAATCCCTCTTATGATCTGCATATGATGGACATAAACACAGATTCACATACACTTCTAAAAATTTAAGATGGTTGGGGCCACTGAAAGTGCTCAGCAATTAACAGCATTGTCTCTTCTTCCAGAGAACCTGGGATCAACTACCAGCAATTATATGGTGGCCCATCTCCAGTTCCAGGGGATAAGACAGACAGACAGACAGACAGACAGAGATAAGGAGGGCAGGCCTGCCTGGTCTTTCTTTCTTTCTTATCCTTTTAAAATAATGTTTGTTTGTTTATTTATTTATTTATTTATTTATTTATTTATTTATTTATTTATGTATTTATTAGATATAAGTACACTGTAGTTGTCTTCAGACACTCCAGAAGAGGGTGTCAAATTCTGGCGAATCTAAATCCCTCTTATGGTCTGCATATGATGTACATAATCACAGCCTAACATATACTTCTAAAAATTTAAAGATAGGTGGAGCCACTGAAAGGGCTCAACAATTAACAGCATTGTCTCCTCTTCCAGAGAACCTGGGATCAACTAATGGCAACTATATGGTGGCCCATCTCCAGTTCCAAGGGATCAGACAGACAGACAGACAGACTGACAGAGATAAGGATGGAGGCCTGCCTGGTCTTTCTTTCTTTCTTATACTTTTTAAAAAATATTTATTTATTTATTTATTTATTTATTTATTTATTTATTTATTAGATATAAGTACACTGTAGCTGTCTTCAGACACTCTAGAAGAGGGTGTCATCTTCTGGAGAATCTAAATCCCACTTATGGTCTGCATATGATGTACATAAACACAGCCTCACATATACTTTTAGAAATTAAAAGATGGGTTGGCCCACTGAAAGGGCTCAACAATTAACAGCATTGTCTCTTCTTCCAGAGAACGTGGGATCAACTACCAGCAACTATATGGCGACCCATCTCAAGTTCCAGGGGATAAGACAGACAGAGAGACAGACAGAGATAAGGATTGCAGGCCTGCCTGATTTTTCTTTCTTTCTTATCCTTTTTAAAAAATGTTTATTTATTTATTTATTCATTTATTATTTATTTATTTATTTATGTATTTATTAGATATAAGTACACTATAGCTGTCTTCAGACTCTCCAGAAGAGGGTGTCTACATATGATGTACATGAACACAGCCTCACATATACTTCTAAAAATTTAAAGATGGGTGGGGCCACTGAAAGGGCTCAACATTTAACAGCATTGTCTCCTCTTCCAGAGAACCTGGGATCAACTACCAGCAACTATATGGTGGCCCATCTCCAGTTCCAGGGGATCAGGCAGACAAAGAGACAGACAGACAAGGGTGGTAGGCCTCCCTGGTTTTTCTTTCTTTCTTATCCTTTTTAAAAAATGTTTATGTATTTATTTATGTATTTATTCGATATAAGTACACTGTAGCTGTCTTCAGACACTCTAGAAGAGGGTGTCATATTCTGGAGAATCTAAATCCCTCTTATGGTCTGCATAAGATGGACATAAACACAGATTCACATACACTTCTAAAAATTTAAGATGGGTGGGGCCACTGAAAGGGCTCAACAATTAACAGCATTGTCTCTTCTTCCAGAGAACCTGGGATCAACTACCAGCAACTATATGGTGGCCCATCTCCAGTTCCAGGGGATCAGACAGACAATCAGACAGACAGACAGACAGAGATAAGGACGGCAGGCCTGCCTGGTCTTTCTTTCTTTCTTATCCTTTCAAAATAATGTTTGTTTATTTATTTATTTATTTATTTATTTATGTATTTATTAGATATAAGTACACTGTAGTTGTCTTCAGACAGTCCAGAAGAGGGTGTCAAATTCTGGAGAATCTAAATCCCTCTTATGGTCTGCATATGATGTACATAAACACAGCCTAACATATACTTCTAAAAATTTAAGATAGGTGGAGCCACTGAAAGGGCTCAACAATTAACAGCATTGTCTCCTCTTCCAGAGAACCTGGGATCAACTAACAGCAACTATATGGTGGCCCATCTCCAGTTCCAAGGGATCAGACAGACAGACAGACAGACTGACAGAGATAAGGATGGAGGCCTGCCTGGTCTTTCTTTCTTTCTTATACTTTTTAAAAAATATTTATTTATTTATTTATTTATTTATTTATTTATTTATGTATTTATTAGATATAAGTACACTGTAGCTTGCTTCAGACACTCTAGAAGAGGGTGTCATCTTCTGGAGATTCTAAATCCCTCTTATGGTCTGCATATGATGTACATAAACACAGCCTCACATATACTTCTAAAAATTAAAAGATGGGTGGGCCCACTGAAAGGGCTCAACAATTAACACCATTGTCTCTTCTTCCAGAGAACGTGGGATCAACTACCAGCAACTATATGGTGGCCCATCTCAAGTTCCAGGGGATAAGACAGACAGACAGACAGACAGAGATAAGGATGGCAGGCCTGCCTGATTTTTCTTTCTTTCTTATCCTTTTTAAAAAATGTTTATTTATTTATTTATTCATTTATTCATTTATTTATTTATTTATGTATTTATTAGATATAAGTACACTGTAGCTGTCTTCAGACTCTCCAGAAGAGGTTGTCAGATTCTGGAGAATCTATATCCCTCTTATGGTCTGCATATGATGTACATGAACACAGCCTCACATATACTTCTAAAAATTTAAAGATGTGTGGGGCCACTGAAAGGGCTCAACAATTCACAGCATTGTCTCCTCTTCCAGAGAACCTGGGATCAACTACCAGCAACTATATGGTGGCCCATCTCCAGTTCCAGGGGATCTGACAGATAGACAGACAGACAGACAGACAAGGCGGCAGGGCTGCCTGGTCTTTCTTTCTTTCTTATACTTTTTAAAAATGTTTATTTATTTATTTATTTATTTATTTATGTATTTATTAGATATAAGTACACTGTAGCTATCTTCAGACTCTCCAGAAGAGGGTGTCAGATTCTGGAGAATCTATATCCCTCTTATGGTCTGCATATGATGTACATAAACACAGCCTCACATATACTTCTAAAAATTTAAAGATGTGTGGGGCCACTGAAAGGGCTCAACAATTAACAGCATTGTCTCCTCTTCCAGAGGACCTGGGATCAACTACCAGCAACTATATTTTGGCCAAATTCCAGTTCCAGGGATCAGACAGACATACATACAGACAGACAGACAAGGATTGCAGACCTGCCTGGTTTTTCTTTTTTTCTTTTACATTTTAAAAATGTTTATTTATTTATATATGTATTTATTAGATATAAGTACACTGTAGTTGTCTTCAGACACTCCAGAAGAGGGTGTCAAATTCTGGAGAATCTAAATCCCTCTTATGGTCTGCATATGATGTACATAAACACAGCCTAAAATATACTTCTAAAAATTTAAAGATAGGTGGAGCCACTGAAAGGGCTCAACAATTAACAGCAATGTCTCCTCCTCCAGAGAACCTGGGATCAACTAACAGAAACTATATGGTGGCCCATCTCCAGTTCCAAGGGATCAGAGAGACAGACAGACAGACTGACAGAGATAATGATGGAGGCCTGCCTGGTCATTCTTTCTTTCTTATACTTTTAAAAAAATATTTATTTATTTATTTATTTATTTATTTATTTATGTATTTATTAGATATAAGTACACTGTAGCTGTCTTCAGACACTCTAGAAGAGGGTGTCATCTTCTGGAGAATCTAAATCCCTCTTATGGTCTGCATATGATGTACATAAACAAAGCCTCACATATACTTCTAAAAATTTAAAGATGGGTGGGGCCACTGAAAGGGCTCAAAAATTAACACCATTGTCTCCTCTTCCAGAGAACGTGGGATCAAATACCAGCAACTATATGGTGGCCCATCTCAAGTTGCAGGGGATCAGACAGACAGACAGACAGACAGACAGAGATGAGGATGGCAGGCCTGCCTGATTTTTCTTTCTTTCTTATCCTTTTTAAAAATGTTTATTTATTTATTTATTCATTTATTTATTTATTTATTTATTTATTTATTTATTTATTAGATATAAGTACACTGTTGCTATCTTCAGACTCTCCAGAAGAGGGTGTCAGATTCTGGAGAATCTATATCCCTCTTATGGTCTGCATATGATGTACATAAACACAGCCTCACATATACTTCTAAAAATTTAAAGAAAGTTGGGGCCACTGAAAAGGCTCAACAATTAACAGCATTGTCTCCTCTTCCAGAGGACCTGGGATCAACTACCAGCAACTATATTGTGGCCCAATTCCAGTTCCTGGGGATCAGACAGACATACATACAGACAGACAGACAAGGATTGCAGGCCTGCCTGGTTTTTCTTTTTTTCTTATACATTTTAAAAAGGTTTATTTATTTATATATGTATTTATTAGATATAAGTACACTGTAGCTGTCTTCACGCACTTCAGAAGAGGGTGTCATATTCTGGAGAATCTAAATCCCTCTTATGGTCTGCATATGATGTACATAAACACAGCCTCACATATACTTCTAAAAATTTAAAGATGTGTGGGGCCACTGAAACGGCAAACAATTAACAGCATTGTCTCCTCTACCAGAGAACCTGGGATCAACTAGCAGAAACTATATGGCGGCCCATCTCCAGTTCCAGGGGATCAGACAGACAGACAGACAGACAGAGATAAGGATGGCAGGCCTGCCTGGTCTTACATTCTTTCTTATCCTTTTTCAAAAATGTTTATTTATATATTTATTTATTTATTTATTTATTTATATATTTATTTATTATATATAAGTACACTGTAGCTGTCTTCAGACACTCCAGAAGAGGGTGTCAGATTCTGGAGAATATAAATCCCTCTTATGATCTGCATATGATGGACATAAACACAGATTCACATACACTTCTAAAAATTTAAGATGGTTGGGGCCACTGAAAGTGCTCAGCAATTAACAGCATTGTCTCTTCTTCCAGAGAACCTGGGATCAACTACCAGCAATTATATGGTGGCCCATCTCCAGTTCCAGGGGATAAGACAGACAGACAGACAGACAGACAGAGATAAGGAGGGCAGGCCTGCCTGGTCTTTCTTTCTTTCTTATCCTTTTAAAATAATGTTTGTTTGTTTATTTATTTATTTATTTATTTATTTATTTATTTATTTATTTATTTATTTATGTATTTATTAGATATAAGTACACTGTAGTTGTCTTCAGACACTCCAGAAGAGGGTGTCAAATTCTGGCGAATCTAAATCCCTCTTATGGTCTGCATATGATGTACATAATCACAGCCTAACATATACTTCTAAAAATTTAAAGATAGGTGGAGCCACTGAAAGGGCTCAACAATTAACAGCATTGTCTCCTCTTCCAGAGAACCTGGGATCAACTAATGGCAACTATATGGTGGCCCATCTCCAGTTCCAAGGGATCAGACAGACAGACAGACAGACTGACAGAGATAAGGATGGAGGCCTGCCTGGTCTTTCTTTCTTTCTTATACTTTTTAAAAAATATTTATTTATTTATTTATTTATTTATTTATTTATTTATTTATTAGATATAAGTACACTGTAGCTGTCTTCAGACACTCTAGAAGAGGGTGTCATCTTCTGGAGAATCTAAATCCCACTTATGGTCTGCATATGATGTACATAAACACAGCCTCACATATACTTTTAGAAATTAAAAGATGGGTTGGCCCACTGAAAGGGCTCAACAATTAACAGCATTGTCTCTTCTTCCAGAGAACGTGGGATCAACTACCAGCAACTATATGGCGACCCATCTCAAGTTCCAGGGGATAAGACAGACAGAGAGACAGACAGAGATAAGGATTGCAGGCCTGCCTGATTTTTCTTTCTTTCTTATCCTTTTTAAAAAATGTTTATTTATTTATTTATTCATTTATTATTTATTTATTTATTTATGTATTTATTAGATATAAGTACACTATAGCTGTCTTCAGACTCTCCAGAAGAGGGTGTCTACATATGATGTACATGAACACAGCCTCACATATACTTCTAAAAATTTAAAGATGGGTGGGGCCACTGAAAGGGCTCAACATTTAACAGCATTGTCTCCTCTTCCAGAGAACCTGGGATCAACTACCAGCAACTATATGGTGGCCCATCTCCAGTTCCAGGGGATCAGGCAGACAAAGAGACAGACAGACAAGGGTGGTAGGCCTCCCTGGTTTTTCTTTCTTTCTTATCCTTTTTAAAAAATGTTTATGTATTTATTTATGTATTTATTCGATATAAGTACACTGTAGCTGTCTTCAGACACTCTAGAAGAGGGTGTCATATTCTGGAGAATCTAAATCCCTCTTATGGTCTGCATAAGATGGACATAAACACAGATTCACATACACTTCTAAAAATTTAAGATGGGTGGGGCCACTGAAAGGGCTCAACAATTAACAGCATTGTCTCTTCTTCCAGAGAACCTGGGATCAACTACCAGCAACTATATGGTGGCCCATCTCCAGTTCCAGGGGATCAGACAGACAATCAGACAGACAGACAGACAGAGATAAGGACGGCAGGCCTGCCTGGTCTTTCTTTCTTTCTTATCCTTTCAAAATAATGTTTGTTTATTTATTTATTTATTTATTTATTTATGTATTTATTAGATATAAGTACACTGTAGTTGTCTTCAGACAGTCCAGAAGAGGGTGTCAAATTCTGGAGAATCTAAATCCCTCTTATGGTCTGCATATGATGTACATAAACACAGCCTAACATATACTTCTAAAAATTTAAGATAGGTGGAGCCACTGAAAGGGCTCAACAATTAACAGCATTGTCTCCTCTTCCAGAGAACCTGGGATCAACTAACAGCAACTATATGGTGGCCCATCTCCAGTTCCAAGGGATCAGACAGACAGACAGACAGACTGACAGAGATAAGGATGGAGGCCTGCCTGGTCTTTCTTTCTTTCTTATACTTTTTAAAAAATATTTATTTATTTATTTATTTATTTATTTATTTATTTATGTATTTATTAGATATAAGTACACTGTAGCTTGCTTCAGACACTCTAGAAGAGGGTGTCATCTTCTGGAGATTCTAAATCCCTCTTATGGTCTGCATATGATGTACATAAACACAGCCTCACATATACTTCTAAAAATTAAAAGATGGGTGGGCCCACTGAAAGGGCTCAACAATTAACACCATTGTCTCTTCTTCCAGAGAACGTGGGATCAACTACCAGCAACTATATGGTGGCCCATCTCAAGTTCCAGGGGATAAGACAGACAGACAGACAGACAGAGATAAGGATGGCAGGCCTGCCTGATTTTTCTTTCTTTCTTATCCTTTTTAAAAAATGTTTATTTATTTATTTATTCATTTATTCATTTATTTATTTATTTATGTATTTATTAGATATAAGTACACTGTAGCTGTCTTCAGACTCTCCAGAAGAGGTTGTCAGATTCTGGAGAATCTATATCCCTCTTATGGTCTGCATATGATGTACATGAACACAGCCTCACATATACTTCTAAAAATTTAAAGATGTGTGGGGCCACTGAAAGGGCTCAACAATTCACAGCATTGTCTCCTCTTCCAGAGAACCTGGGATCAACTACCAGCAACTATATGGTGGCCCATCTCCAGTTCCAGGGGATCTGACAGATAGACAGACAGACAGACAGACAAGGCGGCAGGGCTGCCTGGTCTTTCTTTCTTTCTTATACTTTTTAAAAATGTTTATTTATTTATTTATTTATTTATTTATGTATTTATTAGATATAAGTACACTGTAGCTATCTTCAGACTCTCCAGAAGAGGGTGTCAGATTCTGGAGAATCTATATCCCTCTTATGGTCTGCATATGATGTACATAAACACAGCCTCACATATACTTCTAAAAATTTAAAGATGTGTGGGGCCACTGAAAGGGCTCAACAATTAACAGCATTGTCTCCTCTTCCAGAGGACCTGGGATCAACTACCAGCAACTATATTTTGGCCAAATTCCAGTTCCAGGGATCAGACAGACATACATACAGACAGACAGACAAGGATTGCAGACCTGCCTGGTTTTTCTTTTTTTCTTATACATTTTAAAAATGTTTATTTATTTATATATGTATTTATTAGATATAAGTACACTGTAGTTGTCTTCAGACACTCCAGAAGAGGGTGTCAAATTCTGGAGAATCTAAATCCCTCTTATGGTCTGCATATGATGTACATAAACACAGCCTAAAATATACTTCTAAAAATTTAAAGATAGGTGGAGCCACTGAAAGGGCTCAACAATTAACAGCAATGTCTCCTCCTCCAGAGAACCTGGGATCAACTAACAGAAACTATATGGTGGCCCATCTCCAGTTCCAAGGGATCAGAGAGACAGACAGACAGACTGACAGAGATAATGATGGAGGCCTGCCTGGTCATTCTTTCTTTCTTATACTTTTAAAAAAATATTTATTTATTTATTTATTTATTTATTTATTTATGTATTTATTAGATATAAGTACACTGTAGCTGTCTTCAGACACTCTAGAAGAGGGTGTCATCTTCTGGAGAATCTAAATCCCTCTTATGGTCTGCATATGATGTACATAAACAAAGCCTCACATATACTTCTAAAAATTTAAAGATGGGTGGGGCCACTGAAAGGGCTCAAAAATTAACAGCATTGTCTCCTCTTCCAGAGGACCTGGGATCAACTACCTGCAACTATATTGTGGCCCAATTCCAGTTCCAGGGGATCAGAGAGACATACATAGAGACAGACAGACAAGGATTGCAGGCCTGCTGGTTTTTCTTTCTTTCTTATACATTTTAAAAATGTTTATTTATTTATATATGTATTTATTAGATATAAGTACACTGTAGCTGTCTTCAGGCACTTCAGAAGAGGGTGACATATTCTGGAGAATCTAAATCCCTCTTATGGTCTGCATATGATGTACATAAACACAGCCTCACATATACTTCTAAAAATTTAAAGATGTGTGGGGCCACTGAAACGGCTCAACAATTAAGAGCATTGTCTCCTATACCAGAGAACCTGGATCAACTAGCAGCAACTATATGGTGGCCCATCTCCAGTTCCAGGGGATCAGACAGACAGACAGACAGACAAACAAGGATTGCAGGCCTGCCTTTTTTTACTTTCTTTCTTATCCTTTTAAAAAAATGTTTATTTATTTATTTATTTATTTATTTATTTATTATATATAAGTACACTGTAGCTGTCTTCAGACACTCCAGAAGAGGGTGTCAGATTCTGGAGAATCTAAATCCCTCTTATGGTCTGCATATGATGTACATAAACACAGCCTCACATATATTTCTAAAAATTTAAAGATGTGGGGGGCCACTGAAAGGGCTCAACAATTAACAGCAATGTCTCCTCTTCCAGAGAACCTGGGATCAACTAACAGAAACTATATGGTGGCCCATCTCCAGTTCCAAGGGTTCAGAGAGACAGACAGACAGACTGACAGAGATAAGGATGGAGGCCTGCCTGGTCATTCTTTCTTTCTTATACTTTAAAAAAATCCCTCTTATGGTCTGCATATGATGTACATAAACACAGCCTAACATATACTTCTAAAAATTTAAAGATAGGTGGAGCCACTGAAAGGGCTCAACAATTAACAGCATTGTCTCCTCTTCCAAAAAACCTACATCTACAGTTCCAGGGGATCAGACACACAGAGAGACAGACAGACACTGTAGGACCCAGAATATGGCAAGAAACCCTGAGAAAGGTGGAAAATTAATAATACACTCTGTAGTACCCAGAATATGGCAAGAAACCCTCATAAAAGTAGAAAATTAAAAACTCACACTTAAGGACCTCAAATATGGCAAGAAAACCTGAAAAATGTGGAAAATGAGAATAATCACAGTGTAGGAACCAGAATTCCGAAAATACTTGAAAAATGTCGTAAATGAGAAAATCACATTTTAGGACCCAGAATATGGGGAGAAACCCTGAGAAACGTGGAAAATTAAAAATACACTCTGTAGCACTGAGAATATGGCAAGAAACCCTCAACAAAGTAGAAAATTAAAAACTCACACTGAAGGATCCCGAATATGGCGCGAAAACATGAAAAAGGTAGAAAATGAGAATAATCACACTGTATTACCCAGAATTACAAAAACATGAAAAACATCGAAAATGAGAAAATCACACTTGTAGGACCCAAAATACGGAAAAACTTGAAAAACGTGGAAAATGAGAAAATCACACTGGAGAAACCAGAATATGCCGAACAACCATGAAAAACCTGAAAATTAAAAATTCACACTATTGGACACAGAATATGGTGAGAAACCATGAAAAGACTGGACAATTAAAAATTCACACTTCATTACCCAGATATGGAGAGAAATACTGAAAACCGTGGGAAAAAATTCACACTGAAGGACCTGGAATACGGCAAGAGACCCTGAAAAAACATGGAAATGAGAAAATCACACAGTACGACCCAGAATATGACGAAAAAACCTGAAAAAGATAAAATATTAAAATATCACACGGAAGGACCCGGAATATGGCGAAAAACCTGAAAAACGAGGAAGATAAAAAACTCACACTGAAGGACACAGAATATGGCTAGAAAACCTGAAAAAAGTAGAAAATTAAAAATTCACACTGAAAGACCCCGAATATGGTTTGAAAACCTGAAAAAGGTGGAAAATGAGAATAATCACACTGTAGGACCCAGATTATGCCCAGAAACCCTGAAAACGTGTAAAATTAAAAAAAACATGCTGTAGGACCCAGAATATGGCGAGAAAACCTGAAAAGAGTAGAAAATTAAAAATTCACACTGAAGGACCCCGAATATGGTGAGAAAACCTGAAAAAGGTGGAAAATGAGAATAATCACACTGTAGGACCCAGATTTTGCCCAGAAACCCTGAAAACGTGGAAAATTAAAAATACATGCTGTAGGACCCAGAATATGGCGAGAAACCCTGAAAAAAGTTCAAAATTACAAACTCACACTGTAGGACCCCAAATATGGCGAGAAACCCTGAAAAAGGTGCAAAATGAGAAAATCACATTTCAGGACCCAGAATATGCCGAGAAAATGTGAAAAACGTGAAAATTAAAAATTCACACTAACGGACCCAGAATATGGCGAGAAAAAGTTAATAAAAAAGTAGAAAATTAAAATCTCACAGTGAAGGAGCCCAAACATGGCGAGAAAACCTGAAAAAGGTGGAAAATGAGAAAATCACACTGTAGGATCCAGAATATGGTGAGAAACCCTGAAGAAAGTAGAAAAATACAAACTGACACTGAAGGACCCCAAATATGAAGAGAAAACCTGAAAAAGGTGGAAAATAAGAAAATCACACTGCAGGACCCAGAATATTTCAAGAAACACTGAAAAACGTGAAAATTAAAAACTCACACTGTTGGACACAGAATATGGCGAGAAACCATGAAAAAAAGTGGATAATTAAAATTCACACTGTATTACCCATAATATGGGGAGAAATACTGAAAAACGTGGAAAATTAAAAATCCACACTGAAGGACCTGGAATATGGCAAGAAAACCTGAAAACGTGGAAATGAGAAAATCACAGTGTAGGACCCAGAATATGAAGAAAAAACCTGAAAAACGTGGAAAATGAAAAATACATACTATAGGACACAGTTTATGGCGAGAAACCCTGAAAGAGTAGAAAATTAAAAACTCACACTGAAGGACCCCAAATATGGCAAGAAACCCTGAAAAAAGTAGAAAATTACAAACTGACACTGAAGAACCCCAATTATGGCCAGAAAACCTGAAAAAGTTGGAAAATGAGAAAATCACACTGTAGGACCCAGAATTACGAAAAAACTTGAAAAACGTCCAAAATAATAAAATCACACTGCAGGACCCAGAATATGCCGAGAAACATTGAAAAACATGAAAATTAAAAATTGACACTGTCAGACACAGAATAAGGGAGAAACCATGAAAAAAGTGGAAAATTAAATATTCACACTGCATTACCCAGAATATGGCGAGAAATACTAAAAAACGTGGAAAATTAAAAATTCACACTGAAGGACATGGAATATGGCAAGAAAACCTGAAAAAGTGGAAATGAGAAAATCACACTGTAGGACCCAGAATATGAGAAAAAATCTGAAAAAGGTGGAAAATTAAAAATTCACACTGAAGGATCCGGAATATGGTGAAAAAACCTGAAAAACGAGGAAAATTAAAAACTCACACTGAAGGACCCAGAATATGGCGAGAAACCCTGAAAGAGTAGAAATTTAAAAACTCACACTGAAGGACCCCAAATATGGCGAGAAAACCTGAAAAATGGGGAAAATGAGAATAATCACATTGAGGGACCCAGAATTGGGAAAAAACTTGAAAAACCTCAAAAATGAGAAAATCACACTGCAGGACCCAGAATATGCCTAGATTCCCTGAAAACCTGGAAAATTAAAAATACAAGCTGTAGGACCAAGAATATGGAGAGAAGCCCTGAAAAAGTAGAAAATTAAAAACTCACACTGAAGGACCCCAAATATGTCGAGAAAACCTGAAAAATTTGGAAAATGAGAAAGTCACACTGTAAGACCCAGAAAATGACGAAAAAACCTGAAAAATGTGGAAAATTAAAAATTCACACAGAAGGACCTGGAATATGTCAAGAAAACCTGAAAAATTGGAAATGAGAAAATCACACTGTAGGACCCAGAATATGACGAAAAAACCTGAAAAACGTGGAAAAATAAAAATTCACACTGAAGGACCCAGAATATGGTGAGAATACCTGAAAAACGAGGAAAATTAAAAACTCACACAGAATGACCCAGAATACGGCGAGAAACCATGAAAGAGTAGAAAATTAAAAATTCACACTGACGGACCCCAAATATGGCGAAAAAACCTGAAAAATGAGGAAAATGAGAAAATCACATTGTAAGACCCAGAATATGACGAAAAAACCTGAATAATGTGGAAAATTAAAAAATTCACAGTGAAGGACACGGAATATGGCGAGAATACCTGAAAAACGAGGAAAATTAAAAACTCATACTGAAGGACACAGAATATGGCGAGAAACTTTGAAAAAAGTAAAAAATTAAAAATTCACACTGAAAGACCCCAAATATGTCGAGAAAACCTGATAAAGGTGGAAAATGAGAATAATCACACTGTAGGACCCAGAATTGCCAAAAAACTTGAAAAACCATAAAAATGAGAAAATCACACTGCAGGACACAGAATATGCCGAGAAACCCTGAAAACGTGGAAAATTAAAAATTAACACTGAAGGACCTGGAATATGGCAAGAAAACCTGAAAAACGTGGAAATGAGAAAAATCACAGTGTAGGACCCAGAATATGAAGAAAAAACCTGTAAAACTTGAAAAATTAATACTTCACACTGAAGAACCCAGAATATTGTGAGAAAATCTGAAAAACGTCGAAAATGAAAAATACACACTGTAGGACCCAGAACATGGCAAGAAACCCTGAAAGAGTAGAAAATTAAAAACTCACACTGAAGGACCCCAAATATGGCAAGAAACCCTGAAAAAAGTAGAAAATTACAAACTGACACTGAAGAACCCCAATTATGGCGAGAAAACATGAAAAAGGTGGAAAATGAGAAAATCACACTGTAGGACCCAGAATTACGAAAAAACTTGAAAATATCGAAAATGAGAAAATCACACTGTAGGACCCAGAATATGCCAAGAAACCCTGAAAACGTGAAAAATTAAAAATACAACGTTTAGGACCCAGAATACGGCAAGAAACCCTGAAAAACTTAGAAAATTACAAACTCACACTGAAGGACCCGAAAAATGGCTAGAAAGGCTGAAAAAGGTGGAAAATGAGAAAATCACACTGTAGGACCCAGAATTACGAAAAAACTTGAAAAATGTGGAAAATGAGAAAATCACACTGTAGGACCCAGAATATGCCGAGAAACGCTGAAAAAAGTGAAACATTAAATATTCACACTGTCGGACCAAGAATATTACCAAAAAAAACCCTTAAAAACGTGGAAAATTAAAAATTTACACTGTGGGACCCAGAATATGGCGAGAAACACTGAAAAATGTGGAAAATTAAATTCACACTGTAGGAACCAGAATATGCCGAGAAAACCTGAAAAAGTTTGAAAATGAAAAAATCACACTGTGGGACTGAGAATATGATGAAAAAAAAAAACTTAAAACATGGAAAATTAAAAACTCCCACTGAAAAACCTAGAATATGGCAAGAAACCCTGAAAAAGGTGGAAAATGAGAAATTCACACTGTAGGACCCAGAATATGATGATAAACACTGAAAAATATTGAAAAATAAAAATTCACACTATAGGACCAGAATATGGAAAAAAACCTTGAAAAACGTGGAAAATTAAAAATTCACACTGCAGGACCCAGAATATGCTGAGAAAACCTGAAAAAGGTGGAAAATGAGAAAATCACACTGTAGGACGGAGAATTGGGGAAAAAAACTTGAAAAAAGTCAAAAATTGGAAAATCGCACAGTAGGAGCCAGAATATGCCAGAAACCCTGAAAACGTGGAAAATTAAAAATACACGCTGTAGGATTCAGAATATGGCAATAAACCCTGAAAGAAGTAGAAAATTAAAAACTCACACTGAAGGACCCGGAATATGGCGAGAAAACCTGAAAAATGTGGAAAATGAGAAAATCAACCTGTAGGACATAGAAATGCGAAAAAACTTAAAAAAAGTGGAAAATGAGAAAATCACATTGTAGGACCCAGAATATGCCAAGAAACCCTGAAAAACGAGAAAAAATAAAAATATGCTTTTTGGAGCCAGAATATTGCAAGAAACACAGTAAAAAGTAGAAAATTAAAAACTCACACTGAAGGACCCGGAATATGGCAAAAAACCTGAAAAAGGTGGAAAATGAGTATAATCACACTGTAGGACACAGAATAGCGATAAAACTTGAAAAACGTGCCCAGAATATGGCGAGAAATACTGAAAAACGTGGAAAATTAAAAATTCAGACTGAAGGACCTGGAATATGGCAAGAAAACCTGAAAAACGAGGAAATGGGAAAATCACACTGTAGGAGCCAGAATATGCCGAGAAACCTTGAAAAACGTGGAAAATTAAAAATACACTCTGTAGGACCCAGAATATGGCGAGAAACCCTGAAAAAAGTAGAAAATTAAAAACTCACATTGAAGGACCCCGAATATGGCGAGAAAACCTGAAAAAGGTGGAAAATGAGAAAATCACACTGTAGGACCCATAATATTACAAAAAACTTGAAAGAAGTGGAAAATTAAAAATTCACAGTGAAGGACCCAGAATATGGCGAGAAAACCTGAAAAACGAGGAAAATTCAAAATTCACACTGTAGGACCCAGAATATGGCTAGAAAACCTGAAAAAGTTGGAAAATGAGAATAATCACACTGTAGGACCAAGATATGTGAAAAAACTTGAAAAATTTCAAAATTGAGAAAATCACACTGTAGGACCCAGAATATGCTGAGAAACACTGAAAAACGTGGAAAATTAAAATACACGCTGTAGGACCCATAATATGTCGAGAAACCCTGAAAAATTAGAAATGTAAAAACTCACACTGAAGGACCCCAAATATGGCAAGAAAACATGAAAAAGGTGAAAAAAGAGAAAATCACACTGTAGGACCCAGAAATATGAAAAAACTTGAAAAATGTGGAAATGAGAAAATCACACTGCAGAAACCAGAATATGCCGAACAACCATGAAAAACCTGAAAATTAAAAATTCACACAGTCGGACACAGAATATGGTGAGAAACCATGAAAAAAGTGGACAATTAAAAATTCACAATTTATTACCCAGATATGGCGAGAAATACTGAAAACCGTGGAAAAAAATTCACACTGAAGGACCTGGAATACGGCAAGTGACCCTGAAAAACATGGAAATGAGAAAAATCACACAGTAGGACCCAGCATATGGCGAGAAAACCTGAAAAAAGTAGAAAATTAAAAATTCACACTGAAGGACCCCGAATATTGCAAGAAAACCTGAAAAGGGTGGAAAATGAGAATAATCAATCTGTAGGACCCATCTTAGGCCTAGAAACCCTGAAAACGTGGAAAATTAAAAATACATGCTGTAGGACCCAGAATATGGCGTGTAACCCTGAAAAAAGTTGAAATAACAAACTCACACTGTAGGACCCCAAATATGGCGAGAAACCCTGCAAAAGGTGGAAAATGAGAAAATCACACTGCAGGATCCAGAATATGCCGAGAAAATGTGAAAAACGTGAAAATTAATAATTCACACTAACAGACCCAGAATATGGCGAGAAACACTTAATAAAAAAGTAGGAAATTAAAAACTCACAGTGAAGGAGCCCAAACATGACCAGAAAAACCTGAAAAGGGTGGAAAATGAGAAAATCACACTGTAGGATCCAGAATATGGCAAGAAATCCTGAAAAAAGTAGAAAAATAAAAACTCACACTGAAGGACCCCAAATATGGCAAGAAAACCCGAAAAAAGGTGGAAAATGAGAAAATCACACAGTAGGACCCAGAATTACAAAAAAACTTGAAAAAAGTGGAAAATGAGAAAATCACACTGCAGGACCAAGAATATTTAGAGAAATCCTGAAAAACGTGAAAATTAAAAATTCACACTCCAGGACCTAGAATATGCCGAGAAACCCTGAAAAACGTGAAAATTAAAAATTCACATTATCGGACCCAGAATATCATTAGAAACCCTGAAAAACGTGAAAATTAAAAATTCAACTGAAGGACCCGGAATATGGCGAGAAACCCTGAAAAAAGTAGAAAACTAAAAATTCACACTGAAGTACCCGGAATATGGCGAGAAAACCTGAAAAGGTGGAAAATGAGAATAATCACAGTGTAGGACCCAGAATTGCACAAAAAAAAAACTTGAAAAACATCGTAAATGAGAAAATCACACTGTAGGACCCAGAATATGGCAAGAAACCCTGAGAAACGTGGAAAATTAATAATACACTCTGTAGTACCCAGAATATGGCAAGAAACCCTCAAAAAAGTAGAAAATTAAAAACTCACACTGAAGAACCCCAAATATGGCAAGAAAACCTGAAAAATGTGGAAAATGAGAATAATCACAGATTAGGACCCAGAATTGCGAAAATACTTGAAACGTCGTAAATGAGAAAATCACATTTTAGGACCCAGAATATGGCGAGAAACCCTGAGAAACGTAGAAAATTAAAAATACACTCTGTAGCACCGAGAATATGGCAAGAAACCCTCAACAAAGTAGAAAATTAAAAACTCACAATGAAGGACCCGAATATGGCGAGAAAACCTGAAAGAGGTGGAAAATGAGAATAATCACACTGTAGGACCCAGAATAGCGAAAAAAACATGAAAATCATGGAAAATGAGAAAATCACACTGTAGGACCCAGAATATGGCGAGAAACCCTGAGAAACTTGGAAAATTAAAAATACACTCTGTAGCACCCAGAATATGGCAAGAAACGCTCAAAAAAGTAGAAAATTAAAAACTCACACTGAAGGACCCTGAATATGGCGAGAAAACATGAAAAAGGTAGAAAATGAGAATATTCACACTTTATTACCCAGAATTACAAAAACATGAAAAACATCGAAAAATGAGAAAATCACACTGTAGTACCCAGAATATGCCAGAAACCATGAAAAACGTGGAAAATTAAAATACACGCTCTAGGACCCATAATATGGCGAGAAACTTTGAAAAAGAAAATTAAAAATTCACACTGAGGTATCACGAATATGGCAAGAAAACTGAAAAAGGTGGAAAATGAGAATAATCACACTGTAGGACCCAGAATTGCGAAAAAACTTGAAAAACGTCGAAAATGAGAAAATCACACTGTAGGACCCAGAATATGGCAAGAAAACCTGAAAAAGGTGGAAATTGAGTAAATCACACTTTAAGACCCAGAATTTCGAAAAAAACTTGAAAAATGTAGAAAATGAGGAAATCACACTATAGGACCCACAATATGA